>NW_022170878.1:2041716-2065213 GCF_008802855.1 Photinus pyralis | reverse complement strand
CCGAAAAAAAAATTGTCTCAGATCGACCCGGAAAAAAATTTTTCTTATAGAATGTGGCCTGTAGAATCCATAATTTCAAACAGTTCCAAGATTGGGGCTACTAGTTCAAAAGTTACAGCCCTTTGAATTTTCTTTCGAAATTGGTTTCTAGTCTATAACTTTTGATTGAGAAGTCTGATCGAAAAAGTACGAATTGTTTGGATTCTACGCACCAAAATTAATAAGAAAAAGTGTTTTCCCGAGAAATTTTGGTGTAGTCGATTTTTGGTAAAAAAGGAAGGTTATACACTGCCTTTTTTTGAGCCCCGAAAAAAAAAATTGTCTCAGATCGACCCGGAAAAAAATTTTTCTTATAGAATGTGGCCTGTAGAATCCATAATTTCAAACAGTTCCAAGATTTGGCTACTAGTTCAAAAGTTACAGCCCTTTGAATTTTCTTTCGAAATTGGTTTCTAGTCTATAACTTTTGATTGAGAAGTCTGATCGAAAAAGTACGAATTGTTTTTGATTCTACGCACCAAAATTAATAAGAAAAAGTGTTTTCCCGAGAAATTTTGGTGTAGTCGATTTCTGGTAAAAAAGGAAGGTAAATAACTGCCTTTTTTTGAGCCCCGAAAAAACAATTGTCTCAGATCGAACCGGAAAAAAATTTTCTTATAGAATGTGGCCTGTAGAATCCATAATTTCAAACAGTTCCAAGATTGGGCTACTAGTTCAAAAGTTACAGCCCTTTGAATTTTCTTTCGAAATTGGTTTCTAGTCTATAACTTTTGATTGAGAAGTCTGATCGAAAAAGTACGAATTGTTTTGGATTCTACGCACCAAAATTAATAAGAAAAAGTGTTTTCCCGAGAAATTTTGGTGTAGTCGATTTTTGGTAAAAAAGGAAGGTTATACACTGCCTTTTTTTGAGGCCCGAAAAAAAAATTGTCTCAGATCGACCCGGAAAAAAAATTTTCTTATAGAATGTGGCCTGTAGAATCCATAATGTCAAACAGTTCCAAGATTGGGCTACTAGTTCAAAAGTTACAGCCCTTTGAATTTTTTTTCGAAATTGGTTTCTAGTCTATAACTTTTGAATGAGAAGTCTAATCGAAAAAGTACGAATTGTTTTGGACTTCTCAAAGTATTCAAATACTATGCGAAGTATTCGAATACTAAATATTTGTGAAAGTATTGGGTTACAAAAACAAATACTGCTTCCATAAAAGTATTTAATTACAAAGTATTTGAATACTTTAAAGGATTTGAATACTAAAAAGTATTTACAAAATCGAATATTGCCCAGCTCTGCCTGTGACACGTTCTTTGCAGTACGGAGAAGACCTCATAATCTTTCCTTAACAACTGTCCTGAAGCCTAAACGGTTTGTGAAAGATGGGGTTTCCGAGGGATGGGGAGTATAGAATACCTCCCAGCATCGCGATCGTTCCATTGCACTTTCCGAAACACTACCCTAAAGATACTTAGTGCTATAGAGAAATGGTTAACGAGCTCTTCTTTGACAAGTAGTTTTGCACCCGTCACTTATAATTTTCCGGAAATGGTCATCGACTTTTTCGTTCGTCCGTCTTCCATAGCCAGGGAATTGAGACACAGAAGGCCGTTGACGGTGCTGAGTGCGACCTCGTCAAGGTGGCACTTAACAAGAGCGCCTCTTGCCAGTCGGTGCAAATCATTGGAGAGGATGTGTACTTGTTTATCTCCAAAAAAGCGGCAAAGATGGCTCTGGGCCCTTAAATATTCCTGAAGCTCATTGAATCGGGGGATCGAAGCCCCCCCCCCCCCCGCCTCCAGGATTCGAATTGCTTTTCCACTCCTTCACTGGGTGCGACACCACCCCTGCTCCCGTCTGGAATGGGAAGAACAAATTGTGACGCGTCATTCAACAAAACCACAGCTGAAATGTTCCTCCAACCTAATTCAGCCTACCAATCCATCGCAGATGCCGGAACGATGTTCCTAGTAGCTCTGAATTGGAGGAGAGTGCCCTGGCGATAGCCTCAACAGCCTACGATACAAAGAATTTGAAAAAACAGCCAACTTTGCTAAGGTTGACCTCTAACGGAAGATTGTGCAACATTGCACGCTTACCGCACTTACCACCAAGCTCAGAAGTGGTCGGGGGTGGAAAAACATGCCACCCAATGAGGATGAAAGAAGACCGAACAGGGGCTCGTTCTAACAACAATGAGCGAAGTGCCCCCCCCTCCTTTCCGCCAGCCTTCTAAAATTTATATCACGCAGGTGCAAGAAAGGCTGTAGCGGATGCAGCTGGTGGCCTACAAACGTCATTATGTGCTAATTAAATTTGCTACATCTTTCTCTGTCATTTCCCCCGCAAAATGAGTATTTTCGGGGTCGAATTTTGAGCAAACCAGCAAAAATAATTTTTTATCTCGGAAAGTATCGGACTTACATAGTTGGTTCAGGTCCCAAATTATAGTAAATCTACTTTAAAGACGTATTTACATTTTATAACATTATTATTTGTAATAGGACTAATTAATTAATTCTGATCATTGCATATAAGATTGCAAAAGGTGATGCCTCTAATTGAATTACTTGTTTTCCATGGTATCAATCCTCTTGCCTCTCGCCGTATTTCTCTTCGGCTTCCTCACACGACAGCTCTTCCTCGCCCACCATGCAGTGGTACTCACCATTCGACCCCCACATTCCTTCACCAATTTTGCATTCGCAGGGCGGTTGCTCTTCACTCTTATCGTTTCCACAGGACTCGGCGTGGTGCAAAACTACGACAGCAATCACGAGTAGAAGCAGAACGGTCTTCATCTTCCCAAAATTCTTTTCAGTTTCG
Organism: Photinus pyralis; assembly: GCF_008802855.1. Taxonomy (NCBI): domain Eukaryota; kingdom Metazoa; phylum Arthropoda; class Insecta; order Coleoptera; family Lampyridae; genus Photinus; species Photinus pyralis. The sequence continues at coordinate 2,062,392 of NW_022170878.1, read as the reverse complement.
AAACGCTCGACTCTCTCGCAACTTCCGCAAACTCTAATCGCTTCCACTCTTACAATCTTTTTATACATCCCACTGGGCTCAATTTGCCTAAACAATTATTGTTTAATTTGGATTCCCACAGTCATTAATAAATAATTCACGCAGAACTTAATCAAATTTTAATTCGATATTATTTTCAAATTCCACAATATGGTATCTACGACAGATACCTGTCTATTAATTACACTTAATTAGGGGTTTTAATAATATTAATAATTAACATTTAATTTCAGCTCAAGATTACATTATTGCGTCAAATTACAGAAGCTGATACTGTTTCAAGCTTAATTTGGATTTTACTTCGGTTGCGCTTGTTGTTGGGCCTTCTCCGCCTCCTCGCAGGATAACTCCTTGTCGTCCTTCTTGCACACGTACTTGCACTTATTTGCCTCGGTCTTCCACATTCCCACCCCCGTTTTGCAGGTGCACGGCGGGGTTTGGTCCTCGCAGCCGGCGGTAACGTTGTGCAGAATTACCAGCGCGATGACGAAGAGTAGTGCAGCTTTCATGGTTGTAGCGATCTGGTTGGGAGTGTCGCAAGGATCAGCCTGTGGTCCACTTTAAAAAACAACAACAAAGTTAATACTCACCGGTTGCAGTGGATAAATCACGTCTTGTAGTCGACTAAATTTGCTACAGATGTGCTCGCATTATATATTTTTTCAACAGGATGTTTACCAACAGACATAATTGTCCCTTTTGATCGTATTTATTTGGGAATTTTCCTTACGCTCTGGAAATATTTCTAACTTGTTCCGGGTGACGAATCTAATTATTTTATTGATAGTGGTAAACACTCGTTCGGTCTGTGCAACTTAAAGGAAGCGTTTAATAAATCTTCATTAATTAAGCGCCTAATTAATTGAAATGATGAATTGGGGCATAATCGATATATCTAAGAGCAATAAGTATTAAATAATTAATAGTTTCGAAAATGTCGCCGATTTCATCGTCAAATCTGCAATTAATTGCAATATTGTGTAAGTACGCTATAAATTATGTCATCTGCGCCCGATTATCCACTTCATTGCCAATTAGAGCCTTCGTTTCTATCCAATAGTAAACAATACTTAATTAGCGTTTCAATAAAATGTTGAATTGTAATTATTTAGCTAATTACATAATGATAATTAATGTGTGACTCACTCAATTTAATAAATTAAGTACGTTCTACATAATCATTATCGACCAATTAGTACTAAGTGCAAAATCAGCATTCTACATACGGCAAAAATCTAGCTAATTGCTCGGTTCTTACGTCCTTGGTGAATTTCACAATAAAGTGACGCTAAACGCTAAACTAGTAATTATTAACTATAACCGACAGTAATTGGCAAAACGTTGACTTTTTAAATACAACGCACGAATGTAATTGATAAAATTAATGATTTTTGTTAATTAATTGGCATACCTATCCTACAATTAACACAATATAGTCATTATCGCACCATTCCGGAAGAGAAGGCTAAAAATACACACTGATGTACTTAATTAATAATTATTAACCAATTAGCAGCAAACGGGGAGACAGTAACGATCAGGCACATTATATCGATAACTATTTAATTGATTTTTATAATTTTTATACCTAACCCAAATCATTAAATCGAAATCTGATCAAATTAACGACAATTCAAATCAAGTTCAGATTATCAACTTTCAAATTTAAATAATTAATTATTATTTATGTAATTGCCTTCAATTTACTAGTCCAACACTAACCTTATTAGTAAAAATGAACAATTGAGGAAATGGAATTGGTAGTAGTATAATGCAGTTATGTAATTTTGATTTGCAATGTTACCTAATTAGAAAGAATTGAGAATTACAAAATTGGAATTGCTGGGAACTTAATGTACTAATAATATATTATTATGATTTGCAGTTTATAGATAACACTTTTTAATTGATTGGTGATAATCAATTATCTATTTACTTAATCTCAATTAATTAATCGTTGAAAATAAATGTTTGGCCCAATTTAATTAGTGACAATAAACAATTGAGAAATTTGAATTGACAGCAATTTAATATAATTATAATGCATCTATTATTTTTATTCAATCAGGGTCGCTTCCGCACTTACATTATTTGTCGTAATTACCATTAAGGGCTTCATACTCTTTGGCGGTTAATTACAGTCATTAATTAGGCAATAAATCGGTGAGTACCAACGAAGTGTTTATGTAATAATTTCACACAAATTAACCGAATTGTACGTTGGGTGTGTTGTTCGCATCACTAAATCTAATTAAATTTGACAAAATTAGTGATAATTGCAGCAAAAAGATTTGCCCAAACATTTTTTTTAATTTTGACATACGACGAATTCCCAAATTTCGTTAATTATCAATCTAATTACGAAGATCGTTCCACTCCTTTAACTAAACAGATCTAATTAGCATTAAGAAGAGATGAATTGTAATTCCTGCCTTGGCAACCCGGGCGGTGATGCTTCTTGCAGTTGCCTCTGTGTTGCCTGGTGTTTTGTGGTGGTTTTACTCAGTTTTACCTCAGGTTTGGCAGGGTTACTAACCCTAACCTTAGAGAGGAAAACCCATAACTGAGCTCCTCCCTCCCCCCTGGCGATTCGGTTAGCCTGGTCCTTTTCGTCAATGCCCAAAAATATCAGCCTTCTTCACGATTGTGTGGAAGAGACACCGGGTCGGGCCTGTCGTTATATGACCCCTTGATCGCTGAACCTCTTCAGCTCCACAACCACGACAAGGCCCAAGTGAGGGAGTAATTACTGGCTCTCAATAATTGATAACTGAAAATTAACTTAAAAATAATTAATTAATTATAAGGTAATTTACCAGGTACCTAATGAAATTGAGCCTAATTAGGTCTTACTAAACCACACAAAAACAGGTTAGGCAGAGTCAGGCGATTGGCTGTACGTCACCAAATGCTGGTCAAACGCAAGTCTAATTAGCGATTAATTATTAATTAATTGATTAATTGATCTTAATTAATTACCCGAATAGTTAGGTATCGGCAACAATAAATTATCTTACGACTATTTTAGTGTAATAAGATTAAGCCGATTTAATTGATTCACTCCCCAATTAGTAGTAATCTAAAGCGTTGGAAGTTGGAAATTATAACGAGGCAAATGCACTATAACATTTTCAAGCTCAATTGCGTTGATTATCAAACTAATTACGAAAATTGTAGTACGTAATTAGCCAGTACGAAAGCTAAACTGTAATTTTCGATAATAACCAATAAATTACTGCACTAACTGTTCTTCACCTAATCCTATTGCAACCTGAATGTAAAATGCATGGCACTTAGCGAATTTCCTTAGACGTAAATTAAGAAAATTGCCTTTTTTCGCTTTAATTTAATTAGCTTTGTCAATTAGTGTGTTCTGCACGTCTCTGTGATAGCAGCACCTCGATTTTTAAATACTTTAATGGTTGACGCCTCTTTCAGACAATAAAAAATGCAACGCCCGAGAGGAAATTTCTTATTAACCGAAGAATCAATAACCAACAACGGAGGAGACCAATTGTGGAGGCTGTGAAGACGTCCCTATCGTAGTGTGTGCGTCGTTTTGTGTGTCAATTAAATGGCGTGTGTTCAGTGAGAGTGCTTTTTGTGTCGCGCGTTCCAGGTATTTCGGAAGAGCCCGTCTTTTAAAAAAAAAAGAATCCCAAGGTATACACAGTAATGGGGAGAATGTATGTTGTATTAATGTTGCCTGATATTGTCGCTCCCCACTCAACTTCTTGTGCTAACATGTGTAAGTAGCCTCTAATCTAGAACTCTTATTACTAATTTAATTTATTAGAAGATCTAGTTTGTTTAACTGTTCGTTTGCGAGGAGGAAAAATCCCTCAAGGTCTGCCATTTTAACAATCAACGCACGCCGCGAAAGTTATTACCTTATTAGCTTAAGTAAATAATTGGCGTTATACCAGGTACACAATATTTGACTTGCTAATTAATCTAATTAAATCGCAGATTTGAATGACAAAATCGTAATGTGACTTATTGGCAAAGTAGAAAAACAAATTAGTTACCCAAGTACACTATACATTTTACTGCAAAGTTTAATAATTGCGAAATTTGCATACCGATTAATTATTCTCTCAGCCACTACATTAATTTATGATCTAACTTAATGGTCCCGAGAAGCGTTTGGCAATTTTTTATTCTAACGCGCCGAAAAAATTAAGTGCGATAATAACTAATTCCTAATTGGCAAGGCTGAATTGACTGATTAATATAAATTTCACGGTCTTTATGAATTCGTGAGTACCATAATTTATAATTGCTACAACGAAGACAGAGCCAATTAATTACAGAGTTCTAAATCCTCGTCCAAATTCAATACTCTAAAATTACTGTACCTCCAAAGTCTAGGCCAAAATTACGATTTTCTATCTAAGTATTTTTCACAATTTTCTTTATTCCGAGTCATTTGGAAAAGTGACGTAAATCTCTCTTCGAAGAAGACTATCGTAAAAGAAAGTCACTTTCAACTTTCGCGGTTTCATAACGATTATTCTCAGGTACTCTTTTGGGGCCGAACTCTCTTGTAAGTGCCTGAATTTATTGGCAGTCTCAAATTTGTCCCTTTGGTCGAATTTCAAGGAATTGGTATTCAGTGAGCCCATTTTCCCAGGGTAAACTCAGGTGAGGATTTGGGAGCCAAATTCTTTCAAGGGATAGATGAATATATACCTACTGTAGTATATATTATAGTATACATATTCCAAGGGGAGTGTTCTTAAGTATACTGGCAAGCTCAAGCTCAACTTTTCACTTGGGGGTATTCCAAAGCCCCCTTCCTCCATGAAAACCACCCCCGGTAGTACTTTATTCATCAAAACCGCTTTGTAGTTCAATGGTAGAGCGTTGGGCTGTAAAGCCGGAGGTCGAGTGTTCGAACCTGGGCTGAGGTAAGAGTTTTTCATCTGTGACAGAGATGGGAATTTCCTTAAAGCTACCTATTCTACGCACCCAAATTAATAAGAAAAAATGTTTTCCAGAGAAATCTTGGTGTAGTCGATTTTTGGTAAAAAAGGAAGGTTATACACTACCTTTTTTTGGGCCCCGAAAAGAAAATTGTCTCAGATCGATCCGGAAAAAAATTCTCTTATAGAATGTGGCCTGTAGAATCCATAATTTCAAACAGTTCCAAGATTGGGCTACTAGTTCAAAAGTTACAGCCCTTTGAATTTTTTTCTAGTCTATAACTTTTGATTGAGAAGTCTAATCGAAAAAGTACGAATTGTTTTGGATTCTACGCACCAAAATTAATAAAAAAAAGTGTTTTCCCGAGAAATTTTGGTGCAGTCGATTTTTGGTAAAAAAGGAAGGTTATACACTGCCTTTTTTTGAGCTCCGAAAAAAAAATTGTGTCAGATCGACCGGGAAGAAAAATTTTCTTATAGAATGTGCTCTGTAGAATCCATAATTTCAAACAGTTCGCAGATTGGGCTACTAGTTCAAAAGTTACAGCCCTTTCAATTTTCCTTCGAAATTGGTTTCTAGTCTATAACTTTTGATTGAGAAGTCTAATCGAAAAAGTACGAATTGTTTTGGATTCTACGCACCAAAATTAATAAGAAAATGTGTTTTCCCGAGAAATTTTGGTGTAGTCGATTTTTGGTAAAAAAGGAAGGTTATACACTGCCTTTTTTTGAGCCCCGAAAAAAAAATTGTCTCAAATCGCCCCTGAACAAAATTGTCTTATAAAATGTGACCTGTAGAATCCATAATTTCAAACAGTTCCAAGATTGAGCTACTAGTTCAAAAGTTACAGCTCTTTGAATTTTCTTTCGAAATTGATTTCTAGTCTATAACTTTTGATTGAGAGGTCTGATCGAAAAAGCACAAATTGATTTGGATTCTACGCACCCAAATTAATAAGAAAAAGTGTTTTCTCGAGAAATTTTGGTGTAGTCGATTTTTGGTAAAAAAGGAAGGTTATACACTGCCTTTTTTTGAGCTCGGAAAAAAAAATTGTCTCAGATCGACCCGGAAAAAAATTGTCTTATAGAATGTGGCCTGTAGAATCCATAATTTCAAACAGTTCCAAGATTAGACTACTAGATCAAAGTTACAGCCCTTTGAATTTTTTTTCGAAATTGGTTTCTAGTCTATAACTTGATTGGGAAGTCTGATCGAAAAAGTACAAATTGATTTGGATTCTACGCACCCAAATTAATAAGAAAAAGTGGTTTCCCGAGAAATTTTGGTGTAGTCGATTTTTGGTAAAAAAGGAAGGTTATACGCTGCCTTTTTTTGGACCCGAAAAAAAAATTGTCTCAAATCGCCCCTGAAAAAAATGGTCTTATAAAGTGTGACCTGTAGAATCCATAATTTCAAACAGTTCCAAGATTGAGCTACTAGTTCAAAAGTTACAGCCCTTTGAATTTTTTTTCGAAATTGGTTTCTAAGTCATGCAATCATTTTCGACGGTTGTACCCCGACATATTTTCCGTTGTAAGGTTGCCTTAAGCTTGAGCGCGTGTACTAGCTCATAGAAAATGAACCCAAAGGAAGATAGAATCCCTTTTAGGAACACCCTCCTCTCCCTAAGAATAATTATTTTCTTCGTGTCCAAGACAGCGTTGCGCCGGAAGACCTTGTCCCGTGTATGACATCCCTAATTGCTAACATAAATGTTCGGTTTTTAAAAATCGCGTTAACAAATCGACGCCGCCGACCAATTATTATGGAAATGCGTTTTCGCAAATTGGACTCATTAAAACAATGGAGTCCGGCAAGTCGAAACTTTCCGATTTAATTAAAACGAGCTTTCCGTTATCTGTTAACGCCGCAAATCTGGTAATTCCATTAAGAATTCCGCGCGCTCTTGGTGGAGATTTACAATCGAATTTGACGAAAGTGGGGAGGGGGGTATAACACTCCTTTACGTGTCGCAAATAAAACGGAAACGTGATGCTGTTATGAGAAGACGCTTATTTTTCCATAAGTGGCCAATTATCTGAGAGATTGATGTGGAGGATAGGCAAAGAATACTATGATCTGTTTCAAAATAAGTGAAAATCCATTATCTATGGAAATTAAAGGCAACGTGAGTGTGGACTAATTGATTTAGAGCGACATGAGCGTTGAATGTGCCTAATTGGGCATGAGTGGCAGTTTTTGATAATTTCATGTGCCATTGGCATTGTCCAGGGTTTATCGACTGACCAAATTAATCTTTGATTAAACTAATCCACCCCATAGGGGAAGAAGCGCCCCTTTACTCGGATACTTCATCCAAAATCCATGATGTTTTTAGGTCACGGCTTCGTTATAAACTCATGTATAGACGATGCTAATTGCGCTGTATTTTTTCGGCTCTTAAGTGAATTGGGGAAAAGAAAATTTCCCGAGAGTGCGCGCTAGTTATAAATACAACATCGGGGTCGACTTTATTTAAAGGTTACAAACGTGAAAAGGTTACGAATATCGGCCAGTAGGGAACACCATTACCGATGAAGTAAACATGGCAATGGCGGGTACGTTTCCAATTCGTTAGCGGAGATTAAAATTTGCCTAGAAAATTTGGGGCGGAATTCTGAAGGAGCACGAAATTGAATGTGCGGTTATCCATAACTAATAAGTTTAGCCTAAGGCCTAAGGTGCTTACGAACTCCATTATTTTTAGAGGAGACGTGTCGAAGGATCGAAAATTAATCCCGACTTTTCGGCGATCTAAATTTTAGGTTAATTCGGGAACACTTGCATGAATAATAGAGACCGTTTTTACTCGAGGCCCGCGTTTATCGCGACGTAACGAACCTCTACGGCGGAGCGATGTTATTCCTTAGAGATTCCTACCTCTGTAATACAACGGATCGGTTCACATTAAACTTAAAACGTTCATGTTGTGGGAATAATCGGGGATAATGTACAAAAAACTTTTACCCAACTTCATTATAAAGTCCGCCCGACAAGCCTTTAAACCGATAAAGAATTCCCGAAACGTAGGTATAACCCAGTAACGTAAAAACCTCAATCAATAGCGTCTGCATAACAATGACAGATCTCAATTCAATTTCCCTCACAATTCAAATCTTAATAACAAATCACAATTGGACATTTGCTGTGTACAATACAATCTCGGGTTTGCCGTACAAATTAATTAGTTTAAGATAAAGTAGGGATGCCCGTCTTATTAGATCGCCAAATTAATTTTTGTAGGGCGTCGAGTGGAAAGGTTAGGAGTGAAAAGTTATTCGATTAATAAGTGGCTATTAATTTTCATGTTAATTATCACGAAGATTCTCATCTCAATTTCTTTATTCCCACGTGATTACTCTACATAATTGGGCTGCAAAATTTTAACCAATACAACAGGTTCATTCGGCTGCTGTTTTCACCTATAATTCCTGTTTTTATTGGATTTTTTGTTTATGATTTCTTTTGCATGTTATGATGTGATGGCTTTCCCTTGAAAATAATGATGACAAGTACTGAGGAATGTGAATGTGCGCAAAACACATCACCAGGGAGTCTGGGATCTCCAGACCAAAAAGTTTCTATAGCACCGAGGAGTGTCAATGGTTTGAGGGGAGAATGCATACAACTTCTTTTTTTTTCTGAGGGGTACGCACAATCTTAACAAAAAGTTCGCCAAACTGTGAGGTTATGTTACTTCAAGGTTGTTTTTGTTTACATTTTTATTTTATTTACCGTAGAATTTCCGGGAATTTTGTTTCGTTTTTATCTGTTATCAAATGTAAATGCTTAATTTAATTGACAGGTGGAAGTGATTTATCGCTTTTTCTGTGTAGTTAAGAGAGATGAAATTTTATTTTTCCTAGAAGTTTGGATTTATCTCTTAATGTCTGATAAGAAATTGTTTTAGAAAAATTATTCGGCCTCTATTTTAAAGTTTGAAGTTTATTTATTTCCAATAGATTACATAAATGTAATATAGGACATGTCAAAATTTACATTGCTACATATAAAACATACAAGACCTTACAACGAATTAAAATATTCTTCAAGGGAATAAAATTCCTTCTCCAGTAGGTATGATATTAATGCGCGTTTAAAGCTTTTTAATGTTGTTAGAGATTTAAATGCTGTTGATAATTTATTGAACAGTTTTTTACCAAGTATATATGGTGAGTTGGCTTTTATGTTACCTCTGGAGAAGGATATGCGCAGGTCATTACAGTTCCTGGTTGCCCTGTTATGTAATTCGATATTTCTTTGTAGGATTGCAAATTACTAAATACGTAAACATACATTTCTAAAATAAACAAATAAGGAAGAGTTAAAATATTGAATTTTCTAAAATAGGTCCTACAACTGGTCCGCTGAATGGTACGAATTAGCTTCTTTTGGGAAATGAATACATTGGCACAATGCGAGGACGCTCCCCAGAAACATATGCCGTATCTTAATCTGGATTCGGCTTGAGCACGGTATAACATAATTAATTGTTTATGGGACAGCACAGAACTTAACGACCTCAATAAATAGTTTGTAGAATGCATTTTCTTAATAACCACCTGGCACTGCTTTTCCCCATGTTAGACATTCATCAAAATAAATACCAAGAAATCTGACGAATGGAACGAACTCTATGTTTTCGTTATTGTAACATATTTCTATGGGTGACACTTGCTTTTGCCTATTGTGAAACCGGACAGATTCAGTCTTTTTTGGAATTAAGAACAATGCATTTTTTGAAAACCAGTCATGCAAATTATATAATAGACCGTTACACTGTTCCGCAAGTTTGATATTTGATTTACTAGAAACTACCATTTTCTTGGTATGTTGAGGGGATAGTCTTTGTTGTCAACTGTGTATGATTGGTTGTTATAATTTTGATTTTTGGAAGAAGGGTTTCGCCTTAAATAGGACGTCAACAAGAAAAGCGTCGCTTTTTGCCACAGTCGAAAATTTAAATCAGTTTTTTTTTTTGCTACGTTCAGAGCAGAGTTACGTTTCATTGAAGAATTTATTTCGCTTTTTGCGAGGCCCATCGTGGATTATTTGTTTTTAACCACGGCCAGTATTGAAAGTTTAGTCCAATATGAGTTTGAAGTTTGAAGAAGTTTCGTATGTAAAGCCGGAAGCCGAATTCACGGCTAATTATTGTTCGACGGTTTGAAGTTTTGACCATCAAAGGTCAGCACCTCAGGGAGCAGTGTTTGTCGGCGTTTCATAAATGTGTTTTCAACGTGACTCAGTCTAAAGTTGAGTTTTTTTAATGAAACATTCTTGTCTACCCGATTTTGCGATTACCCGGTCGTTAGTATAGTGTGTTCATTGAAAATTGTTTTTTTGTGAACTGTGTAAGGATACCTTTTGTTTGGATATTTCAATTCCCGGACAAATAATGTAAATAGTTAAGTCTTAATTTTAGTCTATTTGTAATAATTGTAAGTGTTTTTGGACCATTTTCCTTTTGTGTGTTATGATTAAATCGCCCTTTTGTAATTTTCCATTCCATTTTAATTATTCAAAATCTTGCGGATCAGTTTGGAGTTTAAGATATTTGATTTGGCCCACTATCTGGTAGAAGTTAACTGAGAGCAGAGTCGAATCTCCCCTCTGTACTGGGGAGAAGTTTTGTGCCGTGATAATAAATAAAGGTAAAGAGCTAGCTAGGTTTTTGTTGTGGTGTTTTGTGTACGGCCTTTCTGGCCAACGGATCAGTGCGCATAGCAATATATTAACACTTAATGTAATAAAAGTAGTACAACAGGTATTATACACAATAGAATTTCAGGGTTACATCAAGTAATACACAAAATAAAAGCGACACATCCATGTCGATACACCTTAACAAAACCACTTTTGGAGGCGGACATAATCTAAAATTGAACGCCTTATAGAAGAAGGTCGTCGTAGAGTATTTTCGATCGCCTTGTACACCCGGGATAGGAGTGGACACTTGTTGCATCTTGCATGTCCCGCCTTTTTCGTACCGACCGCCTTTTCTATATCAACTGCCGATTAACATCGACCGCCTAAAGGGGAAGGGCCACCTGTCGCATCTACCATGGGCCATCTCTTTCGTATCGACCGCCTTTTACACCCGTGAGGAGAAGGCGCATTTCTATGGGCCGCCTTTTCCGTATTGTAATGTAGTAGTAGAAAGAACGGTTTCTTCAAATCTTCAATTTACTCGCCTTCATCAGCGTTCTTCGACTTTCATGGTTTCTTGTATTTCGTGAACTGCTCAAACCTCGTGATCGTGCCACGCTTCCACGGTTATTGAAGGCTCTTGGCCTTCCTCGGCATGTTCCATTTCTTCATCGTCTCCATTTTCCTTTATAGTTACTAGTTCAAGGTCAAGCCTTTCCTGAAGAGTCATCCTACAATTGGCCTAAGAACTACTGGTGCAGTGCTTGTGTTACGGAAGACAATATTAACAAGTTAAAAAGTAATCGTAAACGATTTACATAAAGCGTATTTCCACTTGCATTCATTTCCTATTTGTAAGATGCAGCTTTTGTTAAAATTGTAAAAATCCGGCCACAATTTAATATGAAAGATTTTTGACGTGCTACTTCAATTTCAGTTTATAAGAAGAGTTTGATTTCAATGCTTTTCTAAATAAGAAAGTTGGAACTGCGCATGCGCAAATCTAAATTTTGAAGCTAACGTTAGATTTTCCATTGTTCCAAGTGTATCAAATTTCATTTAAATGCTTCCATAAATAAAAAAGTTGGCACTGCGCATGCGCAAAACCAAATTTTGAAACTGGCATTTGCTTTTATTCCAAGTGGCTATTTATCAAATTTCATTTAAATACTTTTATAATTAAAAAAGTTTGCAATTCGGTTTATAAATGGTCGAGATGCGAAAAGGGCACTGTGAATTTTGAATCGATTCGACTCAAATTTTGGCATTGCGTATTATATGTATTATATTGAATTTCATGCAATTCAGTTCATAACTAACGGAGATGTAAAAGCGATCGGACATTTCTAAACAAAGTTATCGTTCACACGGACAGATAGAGGGACAGACAGACAAAGGAACAGACGGACAGACCAACAGACAGACGACAGACAGCAATGTAAAATTATAAACGATCTCTAGGATCGTTAATTAACAGCAAAAGTGTAAATTATGGAACATGTAAAAAAACGGTTTTTTGTTTTTTTTACAATAACTTTTTTTTAAGCGGCACAGAAAAAATTCCTTCCTTGGTGCAAAACTCAACACCATAACGAACCAAATAGCGAAAAAAGTAGAACAATAGCTCTTAAGATAAAAAACTAGTAGCGTCTCAAAACGAGCGGACGGACGGACGGACGGACAAAGTGGCCACAATAGCGCATTTTTTTTTATTGTTGTGGAAATGCGCTAAAAAGTGGTTTGAATTATCTACGTTCAGAGAATATGGATATCAGCGACCCCAGCACTTTACAGTCACGCCATTTGGATTGCATAACGCACCCGCGAACTTCTCATGGAACATCCGCTGGAAAGGTTATCGTGGAAGACTTGTTTAGACTACCTGGACGACATCAGTGTGGTGGGAAAGACCTTCAAAAACCACGGAGGAGAGTTACAAAGGCTTCGGTCGGCCAATTTAAAGCTTTCCCCAAAAAGAACCATATTTTCCAGAGTAAGGTTCAATGTTGTGCCGGGCCGTGGTGTTGCTGTTGATTCCGAGACGGCGAGAGTGTTTCGCTGCTCTTCAGGAGTTGAAAAGGAGTTTAACGACTGCGCCGTCACTGTCTGTGTAATCTTAGATCGGATTCATAAAAAATGCGAGTCGTTGGTGATTGAGAACAAGCTTCTAAAATCTAAGGCGTATCCTGGACAGCTACGATGGACAACAACAGATGTCACAGTTGTTGATTACAAGGATTCCAGAAATCTTTAAGCAACTACACGAGGGAATTATTGGTGGTCAGTAAGCTCAGGCAAAGTAAATGTGGGTCGGGTTGGATATCGGGGGTTCTTATACACAATCAAAAGATAAAGGAAAAGGGAAATGCAGTGATAGTAAACCGGATAGTCGCTTAGTTTTTGTAACTTTCAAAAGAGAGGAGAGAATACTTAACCAAAAGGGGGAAACAAGAGATCCTTGTTCTGGATCCTTGGCCTAGATAAGCTAAATAAATAAAACACTCGATAGGGATACACAATAATTGACGTCACAAGCGAGGGTGATGAAACAAATAAAAGGGGTAGTGAATAGCGCGGCTCATAAAATATTGCAAACACACTTTCGACCCTTTATGGTAGGTATTCTAATGAAAAGTGTCATCGAAATGAATTGGTTTGTACAAACTATAACTTTCCTGCACGACTCCTTTCCGAGATAAGCAGATGGCCGGAGGGAGGAAGGGAGGAAGAGGAAGAAATTAATTTGATATTTCATGGTATTCTAATTAAAGATCTCAACAAAAGGAACTGTTTTCTACCAAGTACCGCTGTATCGCTCTACCGAATGTAGAAGGTTACAGAATAGTAGCGACCACACACGAGGAGTGTAAATTCCTTGACCATTTCGGAAAAACTATTTGATCTATAAGGAGGACCAAGAAGATTCCCGAACGATTTATTACGTTAGAATGCAACTTAATATCAACCCACATCCAGCGTTCAGATTCTGATCTTATGACAAAGGTCGTTTAAGGATCTAGGGTTCATATGATTAGAGCAAAATTTGGGCGTGACTAACCCCTCCAATTGACGAGAGAAAGTTGCTAAGTCTCGTAAAAATCAATCTTCGAAAGTATCGATTGTGTCGCAAAGTTGGTTTCCACGCACGTATCGTATTACATTTTCCACCTTTAATTAAATTGAAATGGTGGATTACTGAAGTAGCAACGTTTTCCTCCACTTCAAGATTCTTAATTAAATTTTTACGCCCTGTTTCATCGCTTGCACTGCACCCTCGTTATGAGATACTTTGATCTGTTCCAAATGTCATCGATTGCCGAATAATCCAGTTTTTAGTCGCTCAAAAGAAATGTCAAAAACAGTTTTTCATTTTTCTCACGGAAGGCGCGACTTCCGTATGGTCTTTGTAATATTAAGAGGGAAACGCACGAAATGGTTCCTTAAAGCTGATTACGTTGACGCGAAAAATGGTTGACGACAATTTTCCTATACGCCATTAAGCTTAACAATTTTCCTAAAACGACCAATTTACCCCGACGGTTACGAGAGATAAAGTAAGATAAATGAAGTTGAAGGTTTTTCAAATTTCCATTTCCCCTTAAATTTTTCCGGAATACTCTTTTTGTCGTCGACATTAATCGGTCCTCACTTACTTTATTATGGAAGGACCATTTTTCTTTTACGCCACAAAATCCTTTAAGGATAATAAAAGACGTTTTAAAACCGCTCACTTAACGGGACGGAAATTTATGGCCGGCACTTTTAATTATCATTCTCCGACGCTCTTTTCAATTCAAAGCCAGTTTTTTCGCGCTCCTCTCGTAAAACCCCGTATTACACAGATAATTAGATATCAAACTTTTGTAATATCGGCGGAAACACGTGACGTTAAAATACGACCGCGAAGATATCAGATGCTGAAAATTCAATTTGCGCCTTTTCTTGTGTAATTCCCACGCGAAATCAGGCATCTTGTTTTCCATGTAATGAGATGTTCTACTTTGGGTTAACGTAATTTAACCTTCTCCTATCACGCTCAATTTGCACCTCGACAATTGGAATTAGTGCGTCGAATTTCGAAAGTTTTTCAGGTCGAACGAACTGAAAGGACACAGGGTAAATCGTCCAGTTATTGGTTAGTTAACGTCCCTTCCTTAGTTCTGAGGTGGAAAGATAAACCCTCGGATATGAAACCAGACCTTTCATTAGCGTATCATGAAACCAGTTGCCCCCCCCCCCTTGCTCTTTTGATAAGTAGCCAGAAAGTAGGACAGTAGTTGGTAGAAAACGGTTTCTTTTGTTGAGATTTTTTATTAGAATACCATGAAAGATAAAATTAATTTCTATCCTCTTCCTCCCTCCAGCCACCTGCTTATCTCGGAAAGGCGTCGTGCAGGGAGGAAAGTTATAGTTTGTACAAACCAATTCATTTCGGTGAGACCTTTCATTAGAATACCATAAGGCATAAAGGGTAGAACGTGTTTTAGCAATATTTTATGAGCCGCGCTATTCACTACCCCTTTTATTTGTTTCGTCATTTTATTAAATCACCCTCGCTTGTGACGTCAATTATTGTGTATCCCTCGAGTGTTTTATTTCTTTAGCTTATCTAGACCAAGGATCCAGAACAAGGATCTCTTGTTTCCCCCTGTCGGTGAGTATTCTCTCCTCTCTTTTGAAAGTTAGTAAAAACTAAGCGCCTATCCGGTTTATAATCACTACATTTCCCTTTTCCTTTATCTTTTGATTGTGTATAAGAACCCCTGACCACCAATAATTCCCTCGAAGAAGATTTCTGGAATCCTTGGAATCAACAACTGTGATCCCTGTTGTTGTCCATCGCAGCTCTCCAAGATACGCTTTAGATTTTAGAAGCTCGTTCTCAATTACCAACGACTCGCATTTTTTTGGAGCAAAACACCTCCAATGGTAACGTTAGTTGCGTCGGTATCCAAAATGAATCCGATCGTTTAATGCCCCAGCGGAACACTCTTCTGTTTAATAAAAACGTTGGCAGTTTCAGTAAGGCGACAAAACCCGTTAAAAATCGTCGGTAATGTGCACGGGCCTAGATAACTTCTCACATGAGGTTTGTCAATTGGAATTACACATTTTCTAAAATCTCTGGCCTTCTCAGGATCAACAGCAACACAACATGTCCTAAAGATTGGACCTTACTCTGGAAAATATGGCACTACTTTGGGGAAAGTTTTCGATTGGCCCTAGCTCTACTCTCGTAGATTCTTCATGTGATCTTCGACAGTCTTTTCCACCACAATGATGTCGTCCAGGAAGACTACGCGTCTTTCACGATAACACTTTTAGCACATTTTCCATAAGACGTTCAAACGTCGCGGGTGCGTTACGGCACGAATGCAAAGTGCCACAATCCCGGTCCAATCTAATCCACACAGAATCGTGTTGTCTTTAATTCACTTACATTTTGCCAGAAATTTGTTCGAGATCTTCCGATTCAAAGGCTCCGAGGGATTGATCTCTTCCTCAATCAGCCCAGCTTCAAGTCGCTTATAAGAGCACCATTCACTCCTGTCGTATCAAGGGATCTTCCCAACCGGCAACCTTCAATTCCATTAATTTTGTCACGATTCTTGTTTATAATAAACCCATAGACATTTTATCAAGTAAAAGTAGACATAGGAAACTCCTATAGGAAATCCCTACGTCTACTTCTACATGAATATCACTGTATATGGTTATATATTGACATTCTGATCAACCCTCGATCTTAACCTTCCTCGTTTACAGCCTTCAAACTGTTTTTGCATCAACAACCCCCTTAACTGTAAATGTAATACTAGTTTCTTGGTTATCAAGCACTTAAAAATGTATAATTTAAATATTTGACTCAGTTAGAAGACCTTCATTATTTAATATTGCATCGAAAATAGTTAAAATGGACTGGCTTCTCCTAACAGAGTCTCTACACGAATTGTATTTATAAAGCACGATGTTGCTTTTACAATATTACATAATACAAATAATTCCACACGTTCAGGAAATTTGCTATTTTTACGATTCCAAGCTCAAAATTACTCACCTTTTTTGTAAGAGAAGTCTAAACTACCTTCTAGTCGCCCAACTTTGGAGTTACTGGTTTGCCCTCTAATTGTAATTTCAGGAAATGGTACTTGACTCATGGAAATTACCCCCAAGCCTGTTCAAATAACTCCTACTGAATAACCGCCGTTGCTTTCGCTTTCGGACTAGATTTTTTCTAAAACTAATCGCAAACCTTTCGCACTCGGTGGCTAATCGAAGAATTCTTCTCCCTTCCTTGCTCCCTGACGCATTCCCACTTGCCTTTATAATTAATTCACGCTCCAAAATGGCGTTTTATTAATAAAATCAGCCATTTTTAATAATTAGCTAATTTGATTCGTTTAAATCCATAAATGACAGTGCAAGAGACCCATATCCTACTGACACATGGATGAGTACCGGTTTTCCGTTTTTTCCAAATGTAGTCTACGTTTATCGATCAGCTGTTGGGCAAAATGGAGGTGTTTAGAGCGACTCCCTAAGGCTATTTCATTTGTAACGTTTACGAGCGCAAAATATACAGGGAGACAATTTGAAAACTTACCACCCCCCATATCTTAGTAAATAAACGAGATATTTAAAAAAATCAAAATCCGTTTCGGTAATTCGGAGGGGGAATCACAATGACATAGTTAGCGACGCACCCCCTCCAACCCCTTGCGCCCCAGCCACCCCAACTTTTAAATCTTAAATAGTGACCCCCCATGTGTGATACGTCGTTGGAAAGGTCTGAAAAAATGCTTTCCAACCATACCAAATAGCATTACAATTAGGTTAGTAATTATCGTGCAAATCAAAAAATAAACTAATATGATACATTTGAAATCTGTCGTATTTAAAACGCAACCGGCGAACATAGACGAACTAAGACAGATAATAATTCAAGAATGTCGAAATATTGCAAAACCAACATTGGAAAGGTTCGACAAGAGTTTGAGAATAGATTATAACTGGCGATCAAAAATGAGTTGCTGTCGAGTCGGCTTTGGAAGTTCAAGTTAAATGCGATTTTCCATGTTTATTTTTTGATTTGCACGATAATTACTAACCTAAATGTAATGCTATTTGGTATGGTTGGAAAGCATTTTTGCAGAGCTTTCCAATGACGTATCACACATGGGGAGTCACTATTTAAGATTTAAAAGTTGGGGTGGCTAGGGCGCAGGGGGTGTGAGGGGGTGCGTCGCCAACTATGTCATTGTGATTCCCCCTCCGAATTACCGACACGTATTTTGATTTTTTTAAATATCTCGTTTATTTACTAAGATATGGGGGGTGGTAAGTTTTCAAATTGTCACCCTGTATAAGAAAGTGTACAGAAAATAGTGTGAACAGCAGTAAATTTGTGAAATGGGGTACTTCTGCGTGCTGGAAATAATTGCTACTAAGTTTTTCAAACTAAAGGAATTGGAGAAAATGACCTACTCGAAAAAAGGAACTTTACAAAGCGAGCACGGAAGCGAATATGAAACTCAAAGGGCAGCGCCTAAGAAACGCAACGAGGCCATTGGACTTTTGTCGATAAAATCGTGCACCTTTATTGTTAACCTGACAGGATGCAACCCGTCTAACGTGAATTGTGTAGGGAAACATCATTCCCATTATTCGAAGGCATTCGTGCGGTAAAAGTCCTTTTGTGGCCTACCTTGTTTACCGTTTATCGTAAAATCTACAACGTTAGTATCTTGACAAACAGGGGCGCGTACGTCACAACAAAATTAGAGGATTCACATCGCCCTCTTTCCGGGATCAACGGAACGGAATAGATAGCGCAGTGAGGGATTATCTAACCTTCCAAAACGTCGAGATTATAATATGGCAATTTAGAACTCGAATAAATTTCTAAGATGATATCTGACAGTGAAACGGGATCTGTTTCGTCTTGCGCGGCACTCCGAAACGTTTTTATTATTTATTTTCACTATGGCACGCTTTTACGTCATCAGGAAATCATACATTTTTAATAATTA
Organism: Photinus pyralis; assembly: GCF_008802855.1. Classification (NCBI taxonomy): domain Eukaryota; kingdom Metazoa; phylum Arthropoda; class Insecta; order Coleoptera; family Lampyridae; genus Photinus; species Photinus pyralis. The sequence goes on along the minus strand of NW_022170878.1, from coordinate 2,043,748 downwards.
ACCGAGTTGGATTTATTCATAATCGCGTGCCAGTTTGGGGGTGAATTATGAAGCGCAAACGGCATGAAAAAAGGGCGAACGCAGGACGGTCCATTTGAGCTGGGATTAGGCCTGCACGAGACGAGAGATGGATTAATCAAGATACTGAAGAAGGCGAGGATGCCGAAATGTCAACGAGGACGAGGAAAACCCACTGTGAGAATCGGAAAACTATGTTAATGGATATGTAGGAACTATGAGTATAAGAAAGAAGGAACTTGGCAGCGACAGAGTGGATAGAAGGTGACGTAAGTACAGAGAAAGAAGCAGACTCTCATCATCCAAGTGGAGATTTTGAAGAGAGCGCGAAAGGTTTTCGAAAAAAGCGCAAAACGGGGCTTCTTTGCCGTTGTGTTACCGTTTTGGTCCACATCTTCGGAATGCCTTCGCATTTTGACAAGTATATATTCAGCACCCTGGCTGGCGCAATAAACCACGTGACTGTGAGTTAATTGCATCAAAATGCACTTAAAGTACGCGAGCACTTGTCCATTAGTGTCAAATCTCCGTATAAGTAATTATTGAATTAAGCCACAGTTTGAAAGCAAGTTTTCAAGCGTAGTAATAATTAGAGCTTTAGTCGTCCATTTTTTGTGCGCATCCGGCGACGAAGAAAAAGTTTTACGACCCCAAGTAACCGCACGATCGTCACTAAAGCTTTACGCCGTAGTTGGGTCGAGTTTATAAGCTTTAAAAAACACAAAACGGGGCATTAAAGTTGAATGAGTTTTAAAAAGATGCGACGTTCCTATCGATCATCGGAAGCGTAGCGATTCGCCCAGCTTTCGCCGTGGAAAACGGGCCTTGCTGAATGTGGAAGGCTGTTAATCTTAATCGAACTGACACCACTTCGAACACGAACACGGAATCTGGATTTTTCGAATCACATCAATCACTTATGGCATCCGTTAGGGGCCTGCAGTTACATTAGTTGTAGATAGTTTGAAAAACTACCGGGATATAGAATTCCCAACTTTGGTACGAAAGTGACAACCCTTTTTAATTTTAAATGTTAATCGGGACTCGCATTTTAATCACAAAACTGATGAATTCATTTAATCTCGGGCGCACATTGAGATTATTCAACAATGTTACTGTCTCACCAACCGTCTAGTTTAGAACAGATTCCCACGTCTGCCAGAATTTAGTAATTTATCCAGGAAGAATATTAGTAGCACGTTTGAAGCTACCTTACGTTCTTATTTCCCAGGCTAGCTCAGGTTAAAACTTTTATTTGTTCATTCAATTTATAGTTAACGATTACCAATTTATTGAACCCTATCCCTTTCCAGAATGTGACGGACTGGCCCTTTCAATATCCTTGTCGGCTTGAAACTGCCCCCTTGTTCAATAAGAGTGTTGCGTCCCGCTACAATCCTTTCGGATTGTGTTCTAAATTGGAGAGTATTCAGGATTATTGTTCTTCTGCGGCACTCATCGCCTTTGGTGCATCTCTCTTGCAAAGAAGAAGCAGCCAACAGTCTTGCAGATTGGTTCAATACCGTCTTTAATACCAAAACTGCATTATGTCCGTATCAAATATAATTTCGCGCGTATTGTGTACAACACGCCAATCTCTTTCGCAGCCGATGTGTAAGCCGATCCACACAGCTTTATAACAGGGAAGGTGTTCGGTCTTTAGTAACGATGTAATAGAGGAATCTTCCCTGGTCCTTCAGAAAACACGTCTTTCCCATCTGGGGACGCTGCAGGTATATTTCTCTTAGACGGTGGGTACATCCTCAACGGAAACGTGAAAGGAGACGAAGAGGGAGAATAACATACATAGGAAGCAGACGGCAGTCGCCTATATTATTCTAAATGAAAAAGGAAAAGAAGACTTAAAATATTATCAAAGTCCTCGTTTGAGATCGAAGGGACTTCAGCGCATTTTTGTGTGGCAGATCAGTATTCTATTAGCCACTTTCGATTCAACCATCAATAACAGATCTTGTCGAAGGCTACTACATTCACTAACCGCTTCCCACTTTCC
>NW_022170878.1:2000404-2041616 GCF_008802855.1 Photinus pyralis | reverse complement strand
TTTAATAAGTGTAATAATCCGTTCTTCTTGATATTACTGTCTTTTCATTTCCTTCACCTGCAAAGATATTCAAAATTTTACATTGAATAAATGTTCTTAATTCTGATATTCAGTCCAATTGTTATAAATTTTCTTCTAAAAAGGAAAGATATTCTCATAATATACTTGTAGGGGTTTGTTTCTTACTAGAAACAACCAAATTCAAAAGATGAAAATTTAATTTAAAACGCATTTCACAAATAATTTCAATAACAATATTTAAAGTAAATAAAAAATTTCTTCTAGCCTGAAAGAATTGTTGAAAGTTCCCATACCTAATGCAACTTGCATTCCCTCTTTGAATTGCAATACTAATTTTCTGTTTTAAGAATAACGTTGAACGATTGTCGTAGGTTTTATGTTTAATTAACTCTCCTATAGCTTCAATAAATGATATTGCTTCATTACACCATGGTCCAAGGGTTTCGACAGCAAATTCATATTCATATTTACAGTTTTTATATCGCTAATTGTACTAATAAAGCGTCGTTCACAAAATGTGTAACGCAACCACCGCGGTGTACGCCACACATGCCTACGTGTATTGTGTGTTGCCAACTTTCGACGCAAAATGGCGGCCGAACTCCTATTGTCGCCACTGTCTCTATAAAGTCACTGTATTCTGCATGGATTATTTTAATATTACCAAAAACTCGGGCAACGCTATAAACATTTTGAAATTTGTGCCTTTCACTGCCAAAGAAGTAAACCACGAAACTCGAAAATTAAACTTTTCGCTCCTGTATTATAGCCTATTCCTTTTCGTTAGCGTTTTTGGATTGCCATAGGGCAGGGCGAGTGAACGAACGGCCGTCCGTACAGATTTTTTTGACAATTTTAATAAAGTATCTGTTCGCAATATAGGAGTTTAATTGCCATAAGAGTAAGCCGCAATAAATAAGAATTTTAAATGGGTGTTCATTTCAAGAACTTTTGAGAGCTAAGTTTCATGTGCGTTAGGTTAGATACAAGAATTGTAAAAATTTAAAACGCCCAAACTAATCTGATCTAACCTAACTAGTACTCTAACCTAACCTCAGGGCAAAAAACTAATTTCGACAAAAAATTCAAAGGGCTGTAACTTATTTTTCCGGTCTATCTGAGACAATTTTTTTTTCGGGCCAAAAAAGAAGGCAGTGTAAAACCTTCCTTTTTTGCCAAAAATCGATTGCACCAAAATTTCTCGGGAAAACACTTTTTCTTATTAATTTTGGTGCGTAGAATCCAAAACAATTCGTACTTTTTCGATTTGACTTCTCAATCAAAAGTTATAGACTAGAAACCAATTTCGAAAAAAAATTCAAAGGGCTGTAACTTTTGAACTAGTAGCCCAATCTTGGAACTGTTTGAAATTATGGATTCTACAGGCCGCATTCTATAAGAAAATATTTTTTTCTGGTCGATCTGAGACAATTTTTTCTTCGGGCCAAAAAAAAAGGCAGTGTATAACCTTCCTTTTTTACCAAAAATGACTACACCAAAATTTCTCGGGAAAAAACTTTTTCTTATTAATTTTGGTGCGTAGAATCCAAAACTATTCGTACTTTTTCGATTTGACGTCTCAATCAAAAGTTATGGGCAAAAAACCAATTTCGACAAAAAATTCAAAGGGCTGTAACTTTCGATCTAGTGGCCCGATCTCGGAACTGTTTGAAATTATGGATTCTACAGGCCACGTTCTATAAGAAAATATTTTTTTCCGGTCGATCTGAGACAATTTTTTCTTCGGGCCAAAAAAAAGGGCAGTGTATAAACCTTCCTTTTTTAACAAAATTGACTACACCAAAATTTCTCGGGAAAAAACTTTTTCTTATTAATTTTGGTGCGTAGAATCCAAAACTATTCGTACTTTTTCGATTTGACGTCTCAATCAAAAGTTATGGGCAAAAAACCAATTTCGACAAAAAATTCAAAGGGCTGTAACTTTTGAACTAGTAGCCCAATCTTGGAACTGTTTGAAATTATGGACTTTTTCTTATTAATTTTGGTGCGTAGAATCCAAAACTATTCGTACATTTTCGATTTGACGTCTCAATCAAAAGTTATGGGCAAAAAACCAATTTCGACAAAAAATTCAAAGGGCTGTAACTTTCGATCTAGTGGCCCGATCTTGGAACTGTTTCAAATTATGGATTCTACAGGCCACGTTCTATAAGAAAATATTTTTTTCCGGTCGATCTGAGACAATTTTTTCTTCGGGCCAAAAAAAAAGGCAGTGTATAACCTTCCTTTTTTAACAAAATTGACTACACCAAAATTTCTCGGGAAAAAACTTTTTCTTATTAATTTTGGTGCGTAGAATCCAAAACGATTCGTACTTTTTCGATTTGACGTCTCAATCAAAAGTTATGGGCAAAAAACCAATTTCGACAAAAAATTCAAAGGGCTGTAACTTTCGATCTAGTGGCTCGATCTTGGAACTGTTTCAAATTATGGATTCTACAGGCCACGTTCTATAAGAAAATATTTTTTTCCGGTCGATCTGAGACAATTTTTTCTTCGGGCCAAAAAAAAGGCAGTGTATAACCTTCCTTTTTTAACAAAATTGACTACACCAAAATTTCTCGGGAAAAAACTTTTTCTTATTAATTTTGGCGCGTAGAATCCAAAACAATTCGTACTTTTTCGATCAGACTTCTCAATCTAAAGTTATAGACTAGAAACCAATTTCGAAAGAAAATTCAAAGGGCTGTAACTTTTGATCTAGTGGCCCAATCTTCAAACTGTTTGAAATTATGGATTCTACGGGGCAAATTCTATAAGAAAATGTTTATTCCCGGTCGATCTCAGAAAATTTTTTTTTCCGGCCTTCAAAAAAAGCAGAGTATAACCTTCTCTTTTTATCAAAAATCGACTACTCCAAAATTTCTCGGGAAACACTTTTTTCTTATTAATCCTTAAGAATCCTAAAGGAGTTTTACCTTTTCGATTAGACGTCTCAATCAAAAGTTAAGGACAAAAAACCAATTTCGAAAGAAAAATCCGATTTTGTCCCGCATTACCTACTATTTTAAAACGTTGAGCGTCTTAAGAATGGTTTGGAAAGGACTAAAGCGCTGTAGTTTTCATTCCCCACAAAAATTTGGAAACACATAAAATCCGAGAAAGGCACTGTAGAAAAGGACTTAAGTCGCTCGAGTGATTTCCAGAACCTTGTTAACCCGTTGTAATGCTTTCAAAACCCTTAGGCACCTTGCTTTGTAGACCTTTTTTAAAACTAGGCGAACCGTCTAAAAAGATCGTCTGGTGTGCTGTGGAGAGCTTTCCAAAGGTGTGGAGCGCTGTGCTATGGCGCAGAAAACGGTGGAATGGGCACTTGACGCTTTAGAAGAGACGAAAAAGTTCCGAAAGAGGCCTAGAGACCTCTCTGAATAGCTACACTATTTCGTATTTTATTAATTTCTCATGTTTTTTCTATAAATAGATACTAACCTTGTATTAACGGTCAACAAAGCCATAAACCGCATTTCCGATGGTGTTTGGCCTCTTGCAGTAGGTACTTTCTAGGTTTTTCCAATCCTCTGTCGAAGTGTTAGCCAAACGTACCATACACCCCACCCATACCCACAGCAAAGTAAAATTCGATGACGATTTCTCAAAAATTATATTAAAAGTGGCGAGGGTTTAAAAATCCACTCGGCAATGCAAAATTCAAGAACCCTTCCCCTAGGCGGGCAACCGTCCCGTATTTGGCAAATCCTGCATTCTAAAAATTAATAATAATAATAAATGCCTTTAATTACAAAGAAATAAACAATATAATGGATTACATAAAACTGGGGCGAGATTCAGTTGAAAGGTGCATTACCTCCCTCCTGCTATAATATAATGAAATATGTCCTGGAATTAAACCGCATTTCTCTTTTGTAGTGGTGTTGCCTATAATTCACGTAAACCAGGGAACACCAACGCGCTCGTATTCCATCTAATTGACATGCATTGCGCCCCCTCGCGTTTACACTTCCCAATCAAAAGAGTTAATGATGACTGAAGACTGACCTGCATAGTGTTCACAGTAAATATTTTCATTGCCTTTAATCGCCGTTGTTTTTATCGTGATTGCTATTTTAAAAAGTTGGCCGCCCTTCCCCTATGACCCACAGTACTTGCCTTGTGCTTTCCTGGAAATTACAATGGAACTACAGTGCGTACTGGGGGTAAGGTAGCAACTGTAATGAAAAACAACAAAGGAAGTGGTACAGTACAATTTTTACATTAAACAAATTGGTACAGATTACAAATGATTTTTACAACTACAAATACAACATATATGTACTTTAATTAGTATCTCTCTATTCCCTAATGACTAGAATACTGATTAAATTAAGTCTTTTGTGTTTGTATTACATCTAATATCAATAAAGCAAAGAAGCATCATTGTAGGAAACGACATTTTTGTTTTGTAAAAGTGCTTCAAAACTAAACGTGACGCGTGAATACTGTTAATCTGGTCAATATCAATTAAGTACATCGCTTAAATACTCGCGTTTAAACGTTTCTTTTTTTTTGAGGTATGAAAAACTACAAATAGTACAAAATGTTACAATGCGATAAAACATTCGTATCAAAAAAGTCTTCGATCTCGTTTCACGAATGATTATGTGGACAATCTCCTCTCGAAACCAACCCTATCTACAAGCATTTGAATAATCGAGAATTCAAACGAAGCGCGCGATTTCCTAGTATGGCAAACAATTTCGAGGGGCGGTGGTGGTGGTGGGGGAATGGCACGACAATATCGGTGGTCGCCAAAAATTAGGACGCGTTGTTTCCTTCCGCCTTTAGGCTCTTGCATCGCTCCTTCTCCTGGTTGTTCTCGGGCGGCTCGCACTCGAAGCTGGCGAGCGCGAGGGCGTTCTCGGTGAGCACGGGCCCCCTCTGGAGCACGGCGATGATTTTCGGATCCTTCTCGAACGGACACGCGACCTGCTTCCACGCCATGAACTCGGTCACCTGCTTCGCGAGCTGCCAGAATTTTTCGAAGTTTATGTGACCGTTCGGTAGCCTGCGGAAAGTGACGAGTTAACACGACGGACGGGACAAGAGCGCAACTCACTTATTCGAACATCCCTGGTTCAGGAAGTAGAGATCCTTAACTAGAAGACTAAAAAATGGTATGACGATGCGTTGTCTTTGGTCTGTCGCGCCCGCGCTCCGCCACATGGCCGCCTTCAGCGTACTACGGTAGCTGCTGAAGTTGCTGCTCGGGTCCATTTGGTGCTCCAAGATCGCGAATTTGCCCGACTGTATTTTGTGCCACTGCAAAATGAACAGCATACATTAAAACATCGGACTCCCCCTTGGAATGTTAATATTTGCCCACTAGAACCTAAATTACAATAACCACTCTGCATCTCTGCCCCCCCTTTCCCCCTACCACTCAATGAAAAATCAAGAACGCTTTCCTTAAGGTGTATGAAAGATTCGCCACCTCTCGCTCCTCTCAAAAGTATAGTGAACCGGATGCGCCCTCCTCCCGTCCACTTGAAGATCATTAGCCACGAAAAACTTACAAAAACTTCCCCACTTAGGATCCTGGAAGACAAAACACAAAACTCCCCCTTGGGACGTGAATATTTGGCCACTAGAACCTAAGTTAAAATAGCCACTCTGCACCCCCTCCCCCAACTACACATTACTCGATGAAAACCAAGAGCTGTATGCACGACTCGCTGCCCCCTCACCTCTCGCGAGTATAGTGAACCGGATGCGCCCCCCGAATGGTATTAGCCGCTTAGGATCCTGAAGGACAAAACACAGGACACCCTTTGGAATGTGAATATTTGCCCACTAGAACCTAGCCACTCTGGCATCTCTAGCCTCCCCTCCCCCTCGACACATTACTTGATAAAATCAAGAACGCGTCCCTTCAGTTGTATGAACGATTCGCCACTCTCGCCCCTCTCAAAAGTATAGTGAACCGGATGCGCCCTCCTCCCGTCCACTTGAAGATCATTAGCCACGAAAACTTACAAAAACTTCCCCACTTAGGATCCTGAAGACAAAAACAAAACTCCCCCTTGGGACGTGAATATTTGGCCACTAGACCCTAAGTTAAAATAGCCACTCTGCACCCCTCCCCCAACTACACATTACTCGATGAAAACCAAAGCTGTATGAACGACTCGCTGCCCCCTCACCTCTCGCGAGTATAGTGAACCGGATGCGCCCTCCTCCCCCGACCAACTTGAAGATCATTAGCCACGGAAAAACTACAAAACTTCCCCACTTAGGATCCTGGAAGACAAAACACACAAAACTCCCCTTGGGACGTGAATATTTGGCCATTAGACCCTAAGTTAAAATAGCCACTCTGCACCCCCTCCCCCAACTACACATTACTCGATGAAAACCAAGAGCTGTATGAACGACTCGCTGCCCCCCTCACCTCTCCCGCGGAGTATAGTGAACCGGATGCGCCCCCCGAATTGTATTAGCCGCTTAGGATCCTGAAGGACAAAACACAGGACACCCTCTTGGATGTGAATATTTGGCCACTAGAACCTAAGTTAAAATAGCCACTCTGCACCCCCTCCCCCAACTACACATTACTCGATGAAAACCAAGAGCTGTATGCACGACTCGCTGCCCCCCTCACCTCTCGCGAGTATAGTGAACCGGATGCGCCCTCCTCCCCCGACCACTTGAAGATCATTAGCCACGGAAAACTTACAAAAACTCCCCCAAATTGTATTAGCCACTTAGGATCCTGAAAGAAAAATTCTTTCCTTAATTTCCAAATTATTGCTCTCCAAAGAATTGCACGGAAAATTCTCCCCGCCCCTCCAACTATTTTGCCTACGAAAAATTATCTTACGAACGCTCACTATTGGTATACTAATCCTCTAGAATTTAAAAGTAGAAAGCGGAATTGAGCTAAGTTTCCAATACTATCGCCCACGAAAATTCGCTTCAATAATATTCGTCTTTAAAGTGCTGCATAGCAAGGAAAATTTCCATCTCTCCAGCTTAAGATTCCCAGGGAGATTTCGCTGCCCCCCCCCCCCACACGTACACAGTTACAGAAATTAAATCACCAAAACTGTTCTTGCCTAAAGGATTATAGCAAAATTCGCCCCCTCCACGACTACCTGCTATGCAACATTCCTCCTTGAATCACCTTACACTTAAATTATTCCAGAAAAACTGTGCCCCCCCCTCCCCCCGCATACAGAAACCTCCAAACGTTAATATTAAGCATGTCTATTTCATGTATTTTAGAATAATTTCAAAATAAAAACAAAATGTTAAAAGGAAATACTTCCTGGAATTCAATTTCAAAGAGCCCGTGCGGAAAATTCATCCCCCCCCCCTTACGGAGCTAGTGGCAACCAACAATTAAGTGACGAACGTTTGCCCTAAGAATTTGTCTCTTAAAGTACCACATTGCGAGCTAGTTATAAGATCCCCCCCCAATATAATATTTGGCATAGAGAAATTAGTTCAAGAAAGTTTGCCCTTGGATGTTCGTCCTCTAGAATCAAAAAGTAAAATGTTACATTTGATCTCAGCATGAAGAAAAATATTCCTTGAATCAACCTACATTTTTCAGAGGTACCCCCCACCCCCCGCCCCCTCACACATAAACACATCTCCAAAATTTAGTAATGGTATAATGTATTTGAGAATTATTTTCAAAATAAAAAAAACAAACTGTTTGATTGGATTATTGTATTACAGGAAAATCCCCCCCCCCCCTTCCAGTCCCACCCGACATTGTTCCAAAAATTAATGCCTATTTATAATGGATCTTATCTAAACATGCATTTAAAAATCTAAATTAAAAATCCCCCCCCCCCTCTGCCCGCGCCCTATTCTGTCCGAGAAACATTAGGCTCAGGGAAAAAGCTAATGATGGAATATTACCTTCCTAGAATGTACAACAAACAATTTCCAGTGTAGCTCTTGCTTTAGGGGAGAGAAACTGGCCACCTCCCCAAGAACCTTACAAATTCGGGCGAGGCGAGCTTCCAAAAGGAATACTTGAAGGACTTAGCGGCCCGCCTCGCCCTGTTACTAGCCATCCGAGATAACGTTTCAGTTCCGACAACTTTGCGGTAGTCACCAAGCGAGGCGAGGCGGCGCATTCATATAACTGGGAACAGACGATTCGGATACGGCGACTGGGCCGCCCCGCCGCGCCCTGTTACTGCCCATCCGAGAAAGCTTTTTCTTAAACCCAGAAAATTCCCCCTCCCCCTCCAATGTTGCCACGAAAATCTGTTCATACAATATTCGCCTACTAGAATGTAAAAGAAAAATGCCGCATCACATTCTTGGTGGGACAAATTTTTCTAAAGCTCTAAAGATTGAACGGAGCCCCCCCTCGCCTTCGAAGTCCCCTAGAATAGTGGCCCCAAAGCATATATATCTATCTATCTATCTATCTATCTAAGAAAATTGGTGAGAAAAAATTAAGAGTTTACTCCTGAAATATTCTCCCGCTAAAGTCGAAAGGGAGTGAGTGCTGTTACACCCCCCCCCGTGACCGCGCCCTATTCTTCCGAGAAACATTAGGCTCAGGAAAAAACCTAATGTTGGAATATTACCTTCCTAGAATATACAATAATTTCCAGTGTAGCTCTTTCTTTAGGGGAGAGAAACTGGCCACCTCCATAAGAACCTTAGAAATTCGGGCGAGGCGAGTCTCCAATTACATTAAAAGGAATACTTGAGGGACATAGCGCCCCGGCTCGCCCAGTTACTAGCCATCCGAGATAACGTTTCAGATTCGACAACTTTGCGATAGTCAACAAGCGAGACGAGGCGGCGCAGCTATATAACTGGGAACAGACGATTCGGCGACTGGGCCGCCCCGCCGCGCCCTGTTACTGCCCACCCGAGAAAGCTTTTTCTTAAACCCAGAAAATTCCCCGCTCCCCCTCCAATGTTGGCGCGAAAATCTGTTCATACAATATTCGCCTACTAGAATGTAAAAGAAAAATGCCGCATCACATTGTTGATGGGGCAAATTTTTCTCAAGCTCTAAAAGATTGAACGGACCCCCCCCCCCCCTCCGAAGTCCCCTAGAATAGTGCCCAAAGAATATTAGCTACGAAAAAGTTGCTAAAAAATAAGTACATTGGTTACTAGAATCTAAAAAAACTAAGCCCCCCCCCCCCCGCTCTCCATCATAACAAAATTGATGAGAAAAAATGAAGAGTTTACTCCTGAAATAAAGTCGAGAGTGCCCCCCCCCCCGGCTTACAGGCGTCCTGGTCGTGGAAACCTACCGTCTTTTTCAACCGCGACACCGGCGACATGTTAAGTCCAGCTATGATCGCCATCAAACTGTTAAAATTTCCAATATTAAAGCACTCTCGACCCGTCTCTATCCAATATTCAACCACGCGCACCCTCTGCTTCTTCTTCAAGTGCTGCAAGTCTTTGAGTTAGTCGGCGAACTGACGATCCGGCACACTCACCCTTATAACCTGAGTCGCCACGAAATAGCTGAGCCTGTTGAACCACTGCACGTACTGTTCCAAGTTGTGCGTCTTCTTCATGTCCTTAAATGAAGTCTCGATGTGCGGGTTCTCCTTGGCGAACGCCTGGACGAACTCCTCGGGCCCGATGTACGACAGCCTCTCGAGCTCGACGTGCGTCAGTTGCTGGGCGAGAACGTCGGGTTTCGGGCAGACGTCCGTGATGTCGGTGCCGTCGTCCATCGGCAGCTGGGGCTCCTCCAGGAACTTCTCGTAGTTCTCCAGCGCGGTGAGTCGCTGCAGCAGGTTGTGGAGGAGCGACGAGACGTTCGCGCGCAAACTCGAGCTCAAGCAGCAGCACTGCTGAGTGATGGTGCGCACGTGCTGCATCACCCGCTCGTCTCTGCGCATGTCAGGTTTTTGAGAACGAAACCCGCCGGACGTCTACTCACCTGAAGTCGTACGGGAAGGTTTCGGTCCACTCGGCGAGCAGCTGGACGAGGTGCTCGGCGAACCTGTACAGGCCCGGCTGCGTCGCGACGCCCGCGCTGCCGAGACCCTGCTGCACCTCGCAGAGATTCCGAACGCGCGCGAGCAGATCGTGCGGTTTGATGAAGAGCCGCGACGAGAGGAGGAATGCAAACAGATACGCCCGGTCCGGGTAGTACGTGTCTGTAGGAACCATGTGCTGTATCAGCGCCTCCAGGGGGCCCGATATCAAGTTTCCATCTCTATATACAAGTGCCTGAAAAGAAGAGCGCACGCGTGATTGGTGCGAAAAAATCGCGCGACCGTTAGTAGCGATGCTTACGTTATCGTGGTGAGTATCTGCAATGGAGGCACTTTCCGAAATCGCTTCTCCATTGTATAAGGTTGAGAAGTTCTTACCGGTCTGGGGAGTTTGGGGTAAGCTCTGTTAGAAAGCTAAATTAGTACGTGTTAAGAAGCGGGCTGGAGGGGGGTGAAGTGACCACGGTATTGAGAAATAAAATGACCCTTGACCTTAACACCGTGATAACTCCACGCGCCTGGGAGATCCTGAGATTGTGCTTACCCTCCTATTTGAACAGTCTTTGGGCGTGTGGTCCGATGCCACGGTTCCAAAAATAGTAGGCTAAAGAAGAAGAGAACCGAATTAGTCTTTGCAAATGTCTCCAATCGGATCGAGTGAGTGCAATATGTCTTACCGTAAACTCCTTCCGGTACCCGTTACTGTTAAATCCGCACTTGCGGAATTTGTCAACCAAATCGTTTTTGTAATCGGTTTCGTCTAGAGAGCTAAGCGAGTCGATTGAGCTCGGAGTAAAGTCGACTTTGGTCGTGGAAGACATCGTGCTGTTAGTCAGGTGACCCGAGTCCTTGCTGAGGGTGGTTTTTCGTTGGTCGTCATTGGCGGGGCAGTCCGATTCGTAGCTGCTCGCGCTCGAGAACGAACTAAACTTGTGATCGCTGCTCGTTTCGTAACCGTTTTGCTCGTTCCCATTTACTGGAAAAGTTTCGTTTCGTTTGCTTTTCGGGTACTCCCCGTTCAAAAGTTCCGATGTTGGTATAACTCTTACCGGTTCGTAAACTTCACTAATGGCACTTGTAAAAAAGTTATGCTCTTTCGTCTCTCGACTTCGCTCGTCGACTATTTTTCCCGCGCGCGAAACGGTCACCTCCTCTTTGGTGACCGTCGTCGACTTTACACTCAGAGACGTGTCCAATTTCACAGGTGCCTTCAGTATGCCGGTCTTAATGAGCAACGTGTTGAGGAGATCGCAAGGGGGCACCTGCCCGGTGATTAACGCCTCTTTTATGGCTCTTCCGTCGCGCCCCTCGAGCGTTACTGGTACGCCATTTATTAGCAAAATTTCCTCCTCTTTGATCGAAGATTTCTTTTCGCAATCTACGACCTTAGCCCCTTTACCTAATATTTGCTCAACGGTTTCTTTGATTTCGGGATCGTCCATAGCTAGACTGCCAAGCAAGGAATCGTGTTAATACTAATCCCGATTCGCATTTACGGGTGCAAGATAATTATCTATTTTCAATTCCCAATATTACGTAACAATCTGAGAGGATTTTCGACAACTCATTCTCCTAGGAAGACAATACACAATTCAAGCTTCAACTTGGAGATTCCCTTTAAAAATCCGAGTTTGAAATTATTTGTTGTGCGGTTTTCAAGTTCACATTTTAAGAACGAAGGTTTCGCGCTCAATTTGAAGCTAAAAATGCACCTCAAGCTTCAAATTTGAAATTTCCTTTCAAGATCTCAGTTTTAAATTATTTTTTGTGCGGTTTTCACGGTCCATATTTTAAGATTGAAGGCTTTACGTTTAGATTTTAAGCAAAAATAGAGATGAAGCTTCAAATTTAAAATTTCCTTCCAAGATCCTTGCCTTGAAAGTATTTTTTGTGCGATCTTCACGGTCCACATTTTAAAATTGGGGGCTACACGAGAAATTTTGAAGCTAAAAATGCAGTTCAAGTTTCAAATTTGAAGTTTCCTGCCAAGATCTCAGCTCAAAATATGTTTGTGGGGTCTTCATGCTCTAACTTTTAAGACTGAAGGCTTTACATTTAAATTTGAAGCCAAAAATTCAGTTCAAGCTTCAAATTTGAATTTCCTTTCAAGATCTGAGTTTTAATTTCTTTTTTGTACGGTCTTCATTGTCCATATTTTAAGATTCAGGGCTCCACGAGAAAACTTGAAGCTAAAAATACAGTTTAAGCTTCAAATTTGCAGTTTACTGTCAAGATCAGCTTAAAATTTTTTTGTGCGGTCTTCATGCTCCCCTTTTTAAGATTAAAGCCTTCACATATAAATTTTATGCTAAAAATGCAGTTGAAACTCCATAAGTTGAAGTTTCCTTTCAAGACCTCAGCTTAAAATTATTTTTGTGCGGTCTTCATGTTCTCACATTTAAATTTGAAGCTAAAAATGCAGTTAAAAGAAGGCTTCACATTTAAATTTAAAGCTAAAAATGCAGTTGAAACTTCAAAAATTGAAGTTTTCTTTCAAGACCCCAGCTTAAAATGATTTTTGTGCGGTCTTCATGCTCCATATTTTAAGATTGAAGGCTTCACATTTAAATTTGAAGCAAAAAATGCAGTTGAAACTTCAAAAGTTGAAGTTTCCTTTCAAGACCTCAACTTAAAATGATTTTTGTGCGGTCTTCATTCTCCATATTTTAAGATTGAAGGCTTCACATTTAAATTTGAAGCTAAAAATGCAGTTGAAACTTCAAAAGTTGAAGCTTTCTTTCAAGACCTCAGCTTAAAATGATTTTTGTGCGGTCTTCATGCGCCATATTTTAAGATTGTGAGCTTCACGAGAAAACTGGAAGCTTAAAATTTTTTTGTGCGGTCTTCATGCTCCATATTTTAAGATTGAAGGCTTCACATTTAAATTTGAAGCTAAAAATGCAGTTTAAACTTCAAAAGTTGAAGTTTTCTTTCAAGACCTCAGCTTAAAATGATTTTTCTGCGGTCTTCATTCTCCATATTTTAAGATTGATGGCTTCACATTTAAATTTGAAGCTAAAAATGCAGTTGAAACTTCAAAAGTTGAAGTTTTCTTTCAAGACCTCAGCTTAAAATGATTTTTGTGCGGTCTTCATGCGCCATATTTTAAGATTGTGAGCTTCACGAGAAAACTTGAAGCTTAAAATACAGTTCAAGTTTCAAATTTGAAGTTTATTGTCAAGATCTCAACTTAAAATGATTTTTGTGCGGTCTTCATGCTCCATATTTTAAGATTGAAGGCTTCACGTTTAAATTTGAAGCTAAAAATGCAGTTGCAACTTCAAAAGTTGAAGTTTTCTTTCAAAACCCCAGCTTAAAATGATTTTTGTGCGGTCTTCATGCTCCATATTTTAAGATTGAAGGCTTCACATTTAAATTTGAAGCTATAAATGCAGTTGCAACTTCAAAAGTTGAAGTTTTCTTTCAAGGCCCCAGCTCAAAATGATTTTTGTGCGGTCTTCATGCTCCATATTTTAAGATTGAAGGCTTCACATTTACATTTGAAGCTAAAAATGCAGTTGAAACTTCAAAAGTTGAAGTTTTCTTTCAAGACCCCAGCTTAAAATGATTTTTGTGCGGTCTTCATGCTCCATATTTTAAGATTGAAGGCTTCACATTTAAATTTGAAGCTAAAAATGCAGTTGCAACTTCAAAAGTTGAAGTTTTCTTTCAAGACCCCAGCTTAAAATGATTTTTGTGCGGTCTTCATGCTCCATATTTTAAGATTGAAGGCTTCACGTTTAAATTTGAAGCTAAAAATGCAGTTGCAACTTCAAAAGTTGAAGTTTTCTTTCAAGACCCCAGCTTAAAATGATTTTTGTGCGGTCTTCATGCTCCATATTTTAAGATTGAAGGCTTCACGTTTAAATTTGAAGCTAAAAATGCAGTTGCAACTTCAAAAGTTGAAGTTTTCTTTCAAGACCCCAGCTTAAAATGATTTTTGTGTGGTCTTCATGCTCCATATTTTAAGATTGAAGGCTTCACATTTAAATTTGAAGCTAAAAATGCAGTTGAAATTTCAAAAGTTGAAGTTTTCTTTCAAGACCCCAGCTTAAAATGATTTTTGTGCGGTTTTCATGCTCCATGTTTTCAGATTGAAGGTTTCACATTTAAATTTGAAGCTAAAAATGCAGTTGAAACTTCAAAAGTTGAAGTTTTCTTTCAAAACCCCAGCTTAAAATGATTTTTGTGCGGTCTTCGTGCTCCATATTTTAAGATTGAAGGCTTCACATTTAAATTTGAAGCTAAAAATGCAGTTGAAACTTCAACAGTTGAAGGTTCCTTTCAAGACCTCAGCTTAAAATGATTTTTGTGCGGTCTCCGTGCTCCATATTTTAAGATTGAAGGCTTCACATTAAAATTTGAAGCTAAAAATGCAGTTCATTTCAGATTTTTTTTTAAAAGACCACATTTAAAATTCTAATCCTGAAGTACGTAGCACTTTATCAGGTTAATTTGAATCCGAATTTTAAGTGTTACGTAAATACCAAACAACACCTTAATATGTCGCTAATCGAACGGACAAAAAGGTGCGACTATGACATACATTTGTGAGTGCTATTGACAAGCGTCCATTCAAAACCAACTCCTCTCGCGGAAATTAAATTTCCTGACAGGGAATTACAGGAAATTACCGACATTTGCACTCGGAACTTCGCCATTCGCGAAGAAAGTCCAAAGACGACGTCAACAAAACAATCGTTTTCGCATCTCTGTACAAGTGACCCATTTACCGCGAGCAATTAAAATTTTAATTTCCGTTCCAATCCTTCAAAATCCTTGAGCCGCTTATTTCGGACTCGCGACGCAGATTTAAATTGTCGAAAACCGAGGCGTGACCCACTCCGATTTTCTTCGTCAATTGAAAATGTCAAGTGGCAAATTTGCGCACCGAAGGCCATCGCGAGCTATTTTTCTATTAAAAAGACGTAAGGTAATTTGCTCGCGCTTAATTCTAATTTATTACAAAATGGCGTACGTTTCTCCGGTTCGGTATGGTAATTTGCACATGCCTCGGACATTTTTCAGATCGAAATTTCGCGATAAACTCGTTTTCTCGTGAGAGAATGCGGCGAGGGAGAGAGAGACGTTTTGGGAATACTCATTTTCCGGAAAATTTTGCGCGCGATGAAGGTCTCCGATTCCGGCGCCAAAGGGTCATTGAATTATTAAGCTCTTTTTATTAATTTTTTATTACCAGAACTCCTCGAGCGTTAACGACTCCACTTAACTTGTGATTTTATTACGGGAATTGAACAAAGTGCTTAAAATAGTAGACTGAAGTGCGGCCTGGCGACGGTGAAACGGCCAAAATTGTAGAACAATATAATGCTCCAGACGTAGGAAATTGATACTTTTTAGGAAGTATCGCCTTACAGAATGGAAACGAACCAAAATAATTCTTAGAATTTGTTACGTATTTGTTGTTGATCAAGAAAACACTCTGGTTACATGTTTAAGGGCTGAAGTCAGTAACAAATTTTACAAAATTTTTGTATGCAGACTGCTCTCTCAAAAACTTGCTCGTAGTACTCAACAACAAATTACGATATACAACCAAAGTAAAGTTAGCAATAGATTTTGCATATTTAATAACGACACAGCACAAAATATGCAAAAATATGCATATAAATAGACATTTGAAAATTATTGATAGAAATTGTGAATTCCATAAAAAATTCTCCCAAAATTGAAAATGTCGATAATCTTAAATTCTTAAATCTCAATCTCCCAAAGTTCCAAAAATTTCAAAATCCCAAAATGTTCACTTCCCAAAATATTTATTTTATTTATTTATGTTTATTAACGATTCTCAAAAGTTAAAATGTCGCGCTCTAATCCCCAAAATCATCAATTCTAAAAATTTGATATGTTCATAACCTCGAATTCCCAAAATCATACATTCCTAAATGTCCAAAAATGTCTATAACCTGAAATTCCGTAAATCTCACACTCTCAAAGTTTGAAAAATTCCAAAAAATCAAGTTTTCCCAAAATCTAAACTGTCCATAACCTCGAATTCCCAAAATCATAAATTCCCACAATTTTGAATTCCATAAAAACCGAGATAAAAACAAAATTTAAGATAATCTGTAACCTCGAATTTCTAAAATAATAATTTCCCAAATGACCAAAAATCCCAACATCTTAGATTTCAAAAATTGAGAACCAAATTCTCAAATGTCTATAATCAAAAATGTCTATACCTATCTTAAAATTTTCAATTTCCAAACAATTCTCGAAATTTAAAAGGGCTATAGTCCGCTTGGAAAAGTGAGACATCGAACATTTTACATTCCCCGAAAATGTGCGATTTCTTTATGTGAGTGGGACGCATTTTAAAATGTTGAAAATGAGTAGAAATCTTCGGAAAACTTTTCGGAAATGTCAGAAGTGGAAATGTGTAAACGTTTTGAAAATGCGTTGGAAAACTTGTAAATGTATTAAAGATTCTGGAGTATTTATGAAAATATTGCGGAAAACGGTTTGGAAACTCTCAAGGTAATTTTCAAGAAAAGATAATCGATTCCCCCTGGGGCTTAGGGGTATTGCGCAATACCCCTCAGACCCTACCTTCTTCCCCAAAACGTTCAACTCTTAGATACCACCCAGCCTAGGAGAATAGATTGTCCTTTTCTTGAAAATTACCTTGGCAGTTACTTTCAGGAAGGAGTCATCAAGTTTCTATTTTTTGCTGGGGAATATTCTAGACCCCCTCTCCCCGTACGACATTCTCCCCTAAAATTCGGAAATCCTTTGCATGTGTATTAAACATTTCGGAAATTTTCTGGAAATATTTCCAAAATGTTTGTAAAAATCAATAGGAATTTTTGGAAATAAATCGAACATGCTCGTGGAAAACTTTGGAAAAGTGTTGAAAAAGTCAGTTTTGGGAATACTTAGCACATCTTCAAAGTGTCAAGTGGCAAGGCCAGAAATGTAGATTGGGTTTCGAAAACAGTTCGGAAATGTTCAGAAAATGATTTGGAATTGATTCGAAAAGAGTTGGCAAATATTTCGAATAAGTCGGGAATGTTTTGGGGAGGAAATTTTTCGCACATGCTGGACGTGTTTGGCAAATGGGGTAGAAATAGAAGGATTTTTTGTAAATTTCCTATAAATGTGGAAATCATTTCAGACATTCTTAAAATTTACCCAACAGTTTTGGAAATATTGGAATGGAAAATAGCAATGACACAAGAAATGTGGGTAAGGGTTTGGAAAATGCGGAGAAAATTTTGGATACATATCTGAGAGGGTTGGAAATATTTATACTGCTTTGAAGATGCTTTGGCATAGTTTTCGAAAATATTTTTCCTGAGATATTTCCGATTTGTTTTGGTTAATTAACTTTAAATGGTACTTCACAAATGTAAGACGATCTCTCGTAGAAATACTTTGGGATATTTTTTGGAAAATTTTGAAAATATTTCGGAAATTGTTTCAGATTGTTTCAAAGGATTCAATTTTAACTGACAAGTAAAAAAATTTCAAAAACTGTTTTGAATGAAAAAGTGGGGATTTTGCATTGATTTTTAAAAAAACTGTTTCAAACTCAAAATTTAATGAAAGATCGGCCGGGAAAGTTACAGAGAAGTAAATAAGGGGGGGCACCCAATTACTTTTAGACAAATTGAATTGAAAATGTCTCAGACCCCCCCGGTCGTAAGTTAACCGCAAAATGTTAAAAAAAAAGAGAATGGATATGATTATTTTCCAGGCAGGGTCATCAAATTTTCTTTGTCTGGAAGATATTCCATACAAGAGAAATCTTTTGGAGGAGAACGTCGCACCACATGCCCCGCAGGAAAAATGGAACTCCTTCCCGAATGCAAGGTAATTTTCAAGACAAAGTATACATTGCAACATTTGATTTCATTAGTATCCAAACACTCCTAAATCGGATTTATCTATTAATATGCATATTTTTACATATTCATGGATATGTCGTTATTGCTAACTTCACAAGAGATATGCAAAAACAATTGCTAGACGCTTTTACGTGAGAAATATCCCCCAATCTCTACATATTTTCGTCAGGTTGCATATTATCAATAAATATGCACATTATTACTTAGTATCTTCACGTGAAATAAAGAGATGTCTCTGTTCGGATTCGAACTGGCTTACGTAACGTGTACTGGCCCTCTTCTTTTTAGACTGGACACAGATTTGGTGTTCCTAGAAATACACAACTCTCCTGATAATTCGTGTGAATGAGTTGCCTGTTTTTTCTTGTTTTTTCGCTTTTTTAGCTAAAGTGGACCACCCACATTCAAATTCGATAACCCGGGCACCCTGTCACGGCCGGCGTGTGATAATTTTAAAATTTTAAGTGCGCCAGTATCGTTTTCCCATCGCTCGGGAATCTTGTGGAAAAAAGCTGAAAGGTGAGAAGGTCGCGAGCGTAATTAATAACGATAGCAGTAAACTAAAAGCGTAAATATTATTTAACTTGCGCTCTCTTCCGCATACTTTCCATTCGTGACACACGACATACACGCATTGTTTTTCACAATCCGCAAGGGGGGGGGGGGGGTTTAGTATTGGATGCCATTAGCCGAAGGCCCTTCGATTTCGATCTAAGAAAAGTGCACCCTCTTCTCTGAGTCATCGATAGGGCGAACCCCCTTAACGAACGAGGAGAGAAATTCTAGACGCAAAGGACGGAGAAATGGGGTGAAATGCCGAGGGATCGCGTTTCATGAGCAGTA
Organism: Photinus pyralis; assembly: GCF_008802855.1. Taxonomy (NCBI): domain Eukaryota; kingdom Metazoa; phylum Arthropoda; class Insecta; order Coleoptera; family Lampyridae; genus Photinus; species Photinus pyralis. The sequence goes on along the minus strand of NW_022170878.1, from coordinate 2,022,928 downwards.
GAGAAATCGCGTCAAATTCCGATTTGGTCTTTGCCCACATTAATTCTCTCTATCGCGTCACTACTAACGTAACTACCTAAAAAGTGCAACGTTGAGTAATAAGCAAACCACTGTGTAGGCAAAAAACCATAGCGTTTATGTAATTGGCCGGTTATCGCTCACGCGTTTGTTTATTGCGTTTTTAAACAAAAGAGTGATTTCATTGTCAGGTTTTCTCACAATTTCTAGTCACCTGTGGACAAATGGAAAACTGTCGCACTCGCGCGGGTGGTTCAATGTGCATTTTCATCCATTCTTCTGCAAATTTTTGATAGTCCCCTATTAAAGACTGGCTAATTTTTGCGAAATTGTACTAGAAAATTTGAAAATTAAGAACACACTGTAGCTATTGGGGATGGATTCGCTGCATCGTTGCCAAATCAAAAGTTTGATTGAAGTTCTGGACAGTCCTTCATTAATACTAAGTTTCCGAGTAAACCAAATAACGAATTTCGCAAATTTACCAATTAAAATTTCGACAGAAGTTAAATTAGCGGTTTTAATTCAATCATATGCATTTTAAACAGCCGCGCTAATTCGGTAGAGATTTAATTATGGGAATGCGTGTTGTTGAAACGCTCGCCTCGTGCGTTTTTTTCCCATTTTCCCTTTGATGTTCGGAATTAAAAGCCAACTTCCGACATCGACGTTCTGTTTCAACAGCCTCGTAAAAAAAAGCTCGTCGGTGACAGCTGTATTTAACGGTTTATTAATCAAGCATTGAGCGGCGGCGCAATTTTTGCCGAATTGAGCGAAAAAAACCGCGCTCACATCCGCCTCGCGGTTGTTACGCAAAACTCTACTCAAAGTTTGTAGACACTCGAGCTTAATTTAGAAAGCACTTTGAGCAGGTCTGGTTTCAATCCTATTGATCACCGCCCCCTTTTTTTCGGAGATTGCCGTAGCAGTTTAATCCGAAGATCCTACGTATAAATTACATTTTCAATTCAATTCGTCTAAAAGTAATTGGGTGCCCCTCCCCCGCCGGTTTTATTTGTGATCGAATAATTTCAGATCTCCAAATTCTGTCCCCAAGTCTCAAATGACAGTAATGGATTCAGTTTATGGTCTGTTCGAAGAGCAAAAATTATTTACTTCTCTGTAACTTTCCCGCGGGTCGATCTTTCATCAAATTTTAAGCTTGAAACAGTTTTTTTTTAATCAATTCAAAATCCCACTTATTGATTCAAAACAGTTTTTACTTGCCAGTTGAAATTTACAGCTACGAGTGTTCCTTTGAAACAATCTGAAACAATTTCAGAAATATTTTCAAAATTTTCCAAAAAATCTCCCAAAGTATTTCTAAAACACTTTTTTCCGAGAGATCGTCTTACATTTGTGAAGTACCATTTAAAGTAATTTCCAAAACAAATCGGAAATATCTCAGGAATTTCCAAAAATATTTTCGAAAACTATGCCAAAAGCAGTTCAAATATTTCCAACCCTCTCAGATATGTATCCAAAATTTTCTCCGCATTTTCCAAACCCTTACCCATATTTCTTGTGTCATTGCTATCTTCCATTCTAATATTTCCAAAACTTTTGGGCAAATTTTCAGAATGTCTGAAATGATTTCCACATTTACAGGAAATTTCCAAAAAGTCCTTCTATTTCTACCCCATTTGCCAAACACGTCCAGGATCTGCGAAACATTTCCTCCCCAGAACATTCCTGACTTATTCCAAACATTTCCCAAAACTTTTCGAATCAATTCCAAATCATTCTCTGAACATTTCCGAACTGTTTTTGAAAATCCCAATATACACGGGCCGGCTTTTCTGGCCTTGCCACTTGACACTTTGAAGATGTGCTAAATATTCACAAACTGACTTTTTCAACACTTTCGCGAAGTTTTCGCACGCTCATGTTCGATTTGTTTCCAAAAATTCCTATTCATTTTTACAAAAATTTTGGAAACATTTCCAGAAAATTTCCGAAACGTTTATTACACATGCATAGGATTTTCAAAATATTTTCTAAACCTCTCAATCTTAGACGTATTCGAACGAAGTGCTACGAAATTTTAGGGGAGAATGTCGCACGGGGAGAGGGGGTCTAGAATATTCCCCAGGAAAAAAAAGAAATTTGATGACTCCTTCCTGAAAGCAACTGCCAAGGTAATTTTCAAGAAAAAAGGTAATCGATTCCCCCTAGGCTGGGTGAAATGTTCCCCAAAACGTTTACAACAATCATAATGTTAATGATAATTTTCTAGGAAGTGCTTTCTAAATATCCTTGTTTGAAAGACGAGAGTTCTAAGAGCTGAACGTTTTGGGGAAGAATGTGGGGTCTGGGGGGTATAGTCGAATGCAATACCCCTCAGCCCCAGGGGGAATCGATTATCTTTTCATGAAAATTATCCTTGAGAGTTTCCAAACCGCAATATTTCCATAAACACTCCAGAATCTTTAATACATTTACAAGTTTTCCAACGCATTTCCAAAACATTTACACATTTCCACTTCTGACATTTCCGAAAAGTTTTCCAAAGATTTCTACTCATTTTTAACATGTTAAAATCCTTCCTACTAACATAAAGAACTCGCACTTTTTCGGGGAATGTAAAATGTTCGATGTCCCACTTTTTCAAACGGACTATAGCCCTTTTAAATTTCGAGAATTGTTTGGAAATTGAAAATTTTAAGATATAGAAATTTTTGAAACATTGATATTTGAGATTGGGAGAATTTTAGATTACTGACTTTTGAGAATTTGGTTCTCAATTTTTGAAATCTAAGGTTTTGGGATTTTTGGTCATTTGGGAAATTATTACTTTAGAAACTCGAGGTTATAGATATTTTAAATTTTGTTTTTATGGAATTCAAAATTGTGAGAATTTATGTATTTGGGAATTCGAGGCTGTGGACAGTTTAGATTTTGGGAAAACTTGATTTTTTAGAATTTTTAAACCTTTGAATTTCAGGTTATAGACATTTTTGGACATTTAGGAATGTATGATTTTGGGAATTAGAGCCTGACATTTTAACTTTTGAGAATTGTTAATAAACATAAATCAATAAAATAAATATTTTGGGAAGGGAACATTTTGGGATTTTGAAATTTTTGAAACTTTGGGAGTTTGAGATTTAGGGATTTGAGATTATGGACATTTTCAATTTTGGGAGAATTTTTTATGGAATTCAAAAAATTTTTAGATTTTGGACTTTTGAGAATTTAAAATTGTGGTTCAAAAATTTTGAAAGTATTAATTACGATTCTGGAGATTTTATTGAGACTTTAGAAATCTTATGAGATTATGGGAGTTTTGAAATTTTGAGAATTCAATATTATTGAAACTTCGAGAAATTAAAATTTTGGATTTTGATATTTTACATTTTGAAAATGTATGGCTCTGTGATTTTGAAATTTTTTTCATATTTGGGTATAAATTTCTAATTTTGAGTAATTTGAAGTGATTTAGGGAGTTTTAAAAGTTAACATTTAGGAATTTGATTTTGGGAATTCGAGGTTATGGTCATTTTAAATTTTGGAAGATTTTTTATGGACCTCGAAATTTTTAGGAATTTGATTTTGGGAATTCGGGGCTATGGACATTTTAAATTTTAGGAGAGTTCTCTATGGAATTCAAGATTGTTGGATTTTGAAATTTTTTTAATGTGAAAATTACGGAAAATTTTAGATTTTGGGTTTTCATTACCTTTGGGTGTTCTAAAATTTTAGAAGAAAAATTCGGATTTAAATTACTAAAATTTGAAATCGACACAGCTTATCACAAAAGCTAAATTTCAAGTAAGTCCTATACAAACAAATAACGGAAAGCTTAAGTTACAATTTAGAAGTTGAAATAAGTATCAAAAAGAACAATTTTAAAAAAACTTGAAGAAAGTTGATGGAAAAAGTCGGATTTTGATGCAACTTGTCAGAAATGTCAAAGTTTTGACAAGTTTTCGTTAAAAAAAATCGAAAATTTGAAACAGAAAATGTTTGCACCGGAAAATTGATAAAACAGAAGACATTTCGATTTTTCTAAATCGTTCTTGATCGCGAATTTTCATCATTTTGTTGGATTTAGAGAATTTCAAAAATAAATTTTAGGTTTTCAGCTAAACCAAAATGTGAACATTTTTGAAATATTCGAAATTTTAACGGTTTCAATTTAAACTCGAATCTTCAATTTTCATCAAATTTTTTTTAATAAAACAATTTTTACTTTCCCATGACGTACAGGGTGTCCGATTTTCGATATTTTTCTAGGGTACCACCTCTGTAATTATTAGTACGATCAAAAAAAGTAATATAGGTGTCATGTGTTTTTTTTAGTCAAACTTAGGAATATATACCGGGTCAGGTAAAAAAGTTTCGCACTTCTCTTCTTTCCAGAACTTTTTTGAAACAATTTTTTTCCAAAACAGTTTCAAAATTGTGTACCTATTTAACCCCCCCCCCACATCACTTGTGCGCTATGCTCGTTTGTGGAATAAGCATATAGGGTTCGGTTGCTTGACTGAAACTTATCGTTCAGCGCAAATGTCACCAATTTTTAATTCATGCGCTTTTTGCACCATCATCGGATGCCGATTTTGTGAAAGTATGTTTCACATTGTGCCTCTTTTATTGTGCGATGAGCCTCTAAGGCAGATTTCGTAGCGATTTGGCTACCCATTAGCGCGTTTTATGCGCCGAGTGCGTCATCTTCGTTTTTGTGTGTGCGCCTTTTGAGCAATATATCTAGTAATATGCGCTGGTGGATGTTTCTATCGTTTAACGTTTATACTTTTAGACAGATCAAAAATTTGCTTTCTCTAGTTCAGTCATTCAAATTATTTATTCTTGTTCAGTATTAATTACAGTTTTAATATCCGATTGCCTTTAGTGTCAGACCTCAGACGTTATAATTGCCTACGCAATATTTTATATGCCGCGCTATTCACTACAACTTTTATTTGTTTGTTGTGTTGTTGTCTGTTACAGTTTAGGCTGAACGCGCCCGTTTGAGCCCACAAGGTCGCCACCCGAAATTCAAAGGTAAATCGCCACTTAAAAAAAGAACCTGGACTTCCTGCTAGCCAGATCAAATTTACATTTTATTTCACAATTATAATTTACACATAATCACCCCCTTAATAAAGCCAACAATGTTGTAGCCACAAATAAGTCAAAAGGAGGACATTGAGCAATAATATAGGAGGAAGATTATATTGCACTTGGTTTACAGGTAGTGCTTTATAATTGCTACATTGTAACCGAAGTTATCTTACTTTTTGCCAACGCATCTCGACAGCAGATTTTTTTATTGTATCAGATTTTCTGCACGTACAGCTGCCGCCCGGCGAACATCTGCCTTAATCGGCAACTTTTACCACGTTCATAAAAAGACAAATAATGACCGGGTTTTTTTACGGCGTAAGATTAATTAGAATCGGGCGGCGGTTGCATAATTGCGCTTCCTTTGAGACGCGGATTTTCAAGGATTCCGATCGGCACAACAGGAATTGGGCTCGACTTGGAGAAGGCGTGACGATCGTTTCAATTAAAACGCGCTCGAGTGTAACGCATCAATTAGCCAGACACCTTCGTAACATGATAATGGACGCCTTAATTAATTACCGCGACGGGAGGGGTGCAATTTTTTTCTCGTCGCATCGTCCGCTCGCTTGGCGTGGCTCCCTGCCGTAAAATAAAACCTTATTTATTACGCACGATGCGTGTATCGCGTGCCTAAACTGAAGAATGCCCCCCCCCCACCCCCTTGTAAAAAAGTCAGTTACCTTTATTTAGGAAAAAAAAGGCATTTGTTATGTGTAAAGCCATGGCAATTGTATATTTATTACTCATCTATGTCGACATATGGTAATCGTTTGCGGTTAAATATGTTGATGACACTCGCTCTGACGAAAAAACAATCGCGGTTTTTTAGTAGACCGATAACTACTCGAAAAATAGACATTTTCCTGGTAAGTACGTGCATCTAAATCGGTAAGGTAAGGGGTGGCGCAAGGTTCCATACTGGGACCAATATTATTTAACAGTTGTATTCTATGGTCTCGTGAGCGTAAGAATGGGCAGATGCCAGTGGCGTAACTACAATGCCTCAAAGGTACGCAATGAGGACGGGCCCCGGCAAAAATGTACCAAAAATGTAATTCGTTTATACAAAATTCTGAAAAAAATTAAAAATTTCCCGAAATCCTTCAATGGTATGCTTTTATTAATTATTTACATATTTTCCGTTACTAAAGGAAGAGTTAAAACGTGAAAAGCGTAAGTCTCTTACATAAAGTAAATTAAATACTTTGTTAATTAGCGGGATCTTCTCCAGTTCAGAAGGTATCTGGAGGTCCTGGATACGGTAACCTTAGGCTAAATTTGTATTTCGAGACGAATGCCGCTAAGTAATTTTAACACTCCAGCATTTACCTCTGCACGGACGAAACAGTTAGACATTTAAAAAAAGGCAGATTCATACACAAAGAATTGAAGTCGCTAGTCAAACTAAACGAGTAATTCAAATGCTGACTAATATTTTATTTACGACGTGCCATGCACTTGCTTTTTTTACAATTTTCAATTACAGTCCGAAGAAAATTCTGAATCATTGTTCACGGAGGGTAAATATAGGCGGAAAAGCTGGAGCAATATTTGCAATATACAAAAATTAACAATCCGAGGAAGAAGAATAATTTAAATCTGACTTTAATCTAATACAAAATTTGATTTGTTCAAAAGTAGCAAACTCCAATAAAATTTAAAAGCAACTCCACTCCTTTCTCATTTGTGAAAAATAACATTCCGACGTCTCTCACATAAAGTGTTAATTAGCGGGACCTCTTCCAGTCCAGAAGGTATCTGGAGGTGCTGGATACGGTAACCTTGGGCTGAAGTTGTATTTCGAGATGAATGCCGCTAAGTAATTTTACTCCAGCATTTACCTCTGCAGTTCAGTTTAAGAAGGTAGGCTCTTACTATTCAATATTATACCTCCGCCGTGTCTTTCACTCTTCCCTTTCTAACCATTTCTCGGGTACTATTTGATCATCGCGAAATCCACCCTTCCGCTGTCAGCTCGAAGGGTAGCATCAAACGCCAATTTTCTACGAGACTGACGGATAATTTACGTAAATACGTCCAATTAGTCACGAACGCTGGTGCTTGCGTAAATTACTCGCGTTTCGATGAACTCGCGATCTTCGCCCGAAGTCACAAAGGGAGGATGTTCTACACGCATCTCGCACGATTACTTCCGTTTACAATTAGCGCGTATAAAGCAATTTCGTGCATTATTCCCCTGATTTAATCAATTGGGAAAAATGCCCGATCGGTTCACAGGTGAGCAAATTAATTTACTTCCCGACACATTTTTGGCACCGAGCATTTTGGCAACGTAAATTGTGGGGCGGCGGCGTTCCAAAAATGTACGGATGACTTGTGCCTTTTAATTGTTTAAATTATTCTTGTGCATTCGTCTCGGTTAATCTATCACAATAACAATACATCAAATTACGCTTGATTTAATTAAAACTTGGAAGTCAATACCCTTCCCTTACTTCTCCGTTGTCGGGAAATAATGGCTTTGTTTTCGAAACCATTGGCCGTCTACGAAAGTTCGAGATGCAACCTGGACGACCGTTATTTCGACTGGGAAATAATTGGGCGCCGCCGCCGGTCGTCCTCCATTCTAATGCAAATTACGTTTTAACTGTCGACGTTAGTTTCAATTGAAGAATTGCAATAAGGAAAATTGTTAAATGAGCCCTGCCTTTTGAAACCTGAATACCTACGAGAATTGCTTGATTGTTGTCGTAGCAAAGTTCAAAGATTTTATTGTGGGAACGACGAGAACGAAATTGCTTAATTTCTCACGCGACTTACAGATTACGAATTGGCGCCCAACGTGGGGCTCGGATTGAAAATCATTGGCGCCCAACGTGGCTCAATTTTACGTCATAATTTGGTGCTGCCTTCAGTCAACAATAATAGCAATAAACATGTAAAAATGAATGGGACAGTCCAATTTCAACAAACAAATAATCGAGCCACGCCCACGGAGTCAAATCCTAGGTCAAATCTATCTTCTGATTTTTTGAATCAATCTAGGCGGCGAGAAGCTGTTCCAAATTCCAAAATTTTTTTTAATAAGCGAGACACCGATCAATCGGTGGTCAAAACCATGTCTTAAACTTTTGAAGAGAGGCGAGGCGGCGCAACGGCCGAAGCTACTTTCCAAATTTCAAATTTTTTGAAATAAGCGAAACACTCCCACCTGTCGGGGTCGAAGCTCAGCCCTAATTTTTGAATCAAGGGGGGGGGGGGCGAAGCGGCGCATTTTTTGAAATAAGCAAAACACGTCGATGAGTTGGGGGGTCGAAGCTACGTCCTAAGTTTTTGAATCAAGCGAGTCCGAAGCTATGTCCCAAAGTTTTTTAACGAAGCGAGGCGAAGTGGCGGCTGTTATGTTCCTAATTTCTACATTTTTTTTATTAACGGGGGTCCAAATTTGAGGCGAGAGATGCCTAACAGGTACAAATTTCAACTTTAATAATTGTTGCATCAGTAGCACAGAAAGGTAAAATGGTGTCAAACAAATTCTCAGACACCTGTATTGGTATTATGGTCTCGCCATCATTCCTCTGAAAAATTGTGCATATAAAATAGAAACCTCGTCGCACTTTATGTTCACCTGATACAAATTTCTCCTCTAACAATTGTTGGATCAGGAACACAAAACAAAGAAGTGAATAATAAATTATCGCGCACATTTCTACGCATTATGATCTAATAATATAAATTTCTCTTTTACAAATTTTCTTATCAAGACCGCAGAAACGCAAGATATTTTGATACAAATGTGTCCTTCAAAAATGTTGCATTAGGAGCATGGAAATGTAAAAAGTGTAAAATAAGTTCAGGGGTTATAACCGCAATAAACTGTGGGGAAATATAACGACAGTCTTTGTATAATTCATTATGTTCTCCTGATTTTTCAAAATACTGAAACGCGAAAATTGATTTTCAGACACTCACGAGTTGTGTCTCGTATTGTGTTTTATAAAAATTGTCCCATCAGGAGTAGAAAAATGTAAAGAGGTTTAAAATAAATTTCTCAAATGTCTCTTGAAAATTGTACTGGGATAACAGAAACGTAAAATCGTATCAAAACAAATTAGAATGCAGCAGTAAATGTTCTCCTGATCTTTTTTTGTAATCCCTTTTTAATGTTTTCCTGTTACAAATTGTGATATTAGTACCACAGAAAATGCAAGAAGGTTGAAAATTATTTCAAAAATGATCAAATACCTCCGAACGTATTAATATACTTCTGATACACATTTCTCTTACCAAGTATCAGTATCACAGAAACATAGAAAAATATAGTCACATTCTCACACATTATGGTCTCCTGATGCAAATTCTCCTATTAAAAATTGTTATATTAGTACCACTAAGATTAATTATCACACTCCTCACATATTATTATGCGTGCGTCTGATACACATTTCTCTTTTAAAAAGTGTATCAGGAAAACAGAAGCGCAAGAAGATACAAAATAATCTCACATCTATCAATGTTATTAGCTTTTTATAAATTGTGGTATTAAACAAAAGAAATGCAAAAGGCGGAAAATTAATTATCAAACACCTCCTCAATTCTTATGTTTTATTGATAAAGCTTTCTCTTATAAAAAATAATTGTATCAATAGCGAAGATGCGTAGAAAAGTGTAAAATAAATCATCTGCATCTTACAGATCGTGGTCTCCTGTTGCAAATTTAAATGCTATCGTATCCGGACCACAGAAGTGCAAGACTGTATAAAATGACGTTCTCCTGTCACAAGGTTCTCTTTTAGAAATTGTGGTACTGGTACGACAAAATGACTAAAAGTTGAATTATTATTACCTCCTCACTATAATGTGCTCCTGATACAAACAAAATTGTTGTTATCAGTAGTACAGAAACGTATGAAAGTGCCAAATGGCGTAGATCCTCGCAGATTTTGGTCGTTTGAAAATCGTCGTGTCGATACTATTGAGAAGTACAAAATTAGTTATCATGCACCTTTCTCACCCGTTGTGTTCTATTGTTCTGATTCTCCTATAAACATTTTATATTAGGGGCTCAAAAACTGAAGAAGGTGCATATGGTCTCCTGATAGAAATCCCATTTTTAAAAGTTGAATCAGGACCACAGAATCACAAGAACAAATTTCTCTTTTAAAAGTTGTGCTATTAGTACAACAGAAATTCGAGAAGATTAAAATGATACAAATCTCTCCTATAAAAATTGTTAGATCAGGAGCCCATTAACATAAAGGTATTTTATGTTCTCTTGATACAAGCTTCTTTTGTCAGATACATATTATGATCTCCTGTTACAAAATATAAACCCTCAAATACTAATTTTGCTAATGAGCCGAGCACGGCACACTATATTTTGTAGATTTTTGTATATTTGCGACGGCAAGGAAATTTACTTAGGGGGAGACTGCATCCCTTCTGTACGTCCGTCAAGCGTATCCGTTAAATATGTCAGCGTGGCATTTAAATGCGTGCACGTTATCGTTTCGTGCTGGGGGAAGAGTAGGTGACAAGGAAATGCATTACAAAAATTTCTCCCGTGACATAGACAAATGGCGGAATGTTTTTTTTTGCGTTCTGACAGTTCATTCACACGGGGCCGAAGCCATTTTATTGCCGCTCTAATGCGGTTAACAACGGAAAAACCGTAAGATTTCACTCAACGCCTGAAATCGATTGCCATACCAAATGTCGTAAATCCGCCACATGTGCGGAGAGGTCATTAGGAGGATTTCGCATGTGACCTAAATCTGCGTGCACTTCTTCAAAGCCTGGAAATTGCGTCGACCGCACTTGGGAAAAAAAAAGTTTACACAATTCGCAACGAGTTGGATTGGAAGCTGTAGGCGTCCCCTTGTGCTACCTGTTGTTTTACATCCTGTTGAATAAATCGCGCCACGAACTTCATCTCGTTAGGCCAGGTTTTAATTAGGCACCCACGTACACACAATGGAAGCAAACGAAGCGTAAAATTAAACTGCCTCAAAAAAAATCCTACCGTTATTGCCCTTATCAGTCGCCTTCAATTCGATCAAGGCAACAAGTTGGTAATGCATGCACGCGGAAATCCTTAGCGTCGTAATACGACAACACCCTGTATAGCATTTTCAATCTACGAAAACCGAGATTAATTTTTGCCTTCATTTTCACGTTGAAGCTTATGGAATTTTGAACTTCTGATTGACGCGTCTCATCGTTGCCAAATCCAATCAGAATTTCAAAATTTAGTACCTACGATATTAGAATTGTTTTGGTACGATTTTACGTTTATGTGCTCCTAATACAGTTTATAAGTGAAATCGTTATTAAGAAATCATAATACCTGAGAAGGTGTCTCGAGAATTTAATTTGAACCTCTTCACCATTCTGTGCTCCTGATGGGAAAAATTGTAACAGGAGAACATAATGCGTAGATAACTCTATGATCCCCTAGTAATTTATATATTTATTTATTATCCCTCTCTTGCGTCAGATAGTTCATGCTGTACTTTTTTGCGTTTCTGAGATCCTGTTAAAACAGGAATGTGCATCAGCAAGACTTAAAACTGAGAAGAATACGTACCTTCTTACGTTCCTGTGGTAAAACGGGAATTTTCATCAGGAGACCATAATCTATGGGAAACTTCTGTTACACTTTTCCCAGTCCCTGTGCTATTAATACAACAATTTCTATAATAAATTGTATTAGAAGTACATAATAGGCGAGGAGGTGTTTGATATTTCAACCTTCGTACAATTTTTAAAAGAGGAATTTGTATCAAAAGACCATAATTTGTGCGAATGTGTTTGAGAATAAAATTCTCATCCTGTGCTCCTGACACAACAATTCTTATCAAACAAATTTGTATCAGAAGCACATAAGATGTGAAGTGTCCAATAATTTTTACCTTTTTTGCACTGAAGGTGCCTCGAAAATTAATTTTACACCTTTCTGCTTTCTTGGGGAACAACTTTGAGTCTCTTCAATCAATTTTGTACCTCTTCGTCTTTCTATATTTTTATAAGGGAATAATTTGTTTGAGAAATTTATAATGGGAGATCATAACGTGTGGAAAGGTGTCCGACAATGTATATTAAGATAGTATTGGGAAGGGGGAGGGGGAATGCTCGGTACGGCAATTTTAATACAACAAATTGAAACAGGAGAACATAATGCGTGGAGAGCACTACGACGCATCATCACACAAACTTCTCAAGAGTTTTCGCATTATAAAGCAAGAACAATTTGTAAGAGGAGGCCTTAGTAATGTGTCCGATAGTTCATTTTGTACCTTTTTGCGCGTCTGAGATCCTGATAAAACAGGAATGTGGGAAGGGATCAGATAACTTATGTTGCACTTTTCCCCGTTTCTGTGCTATTAATACAACAATTTCCATAATAAATTGTATTATAAGTACTAATACGCGAGGAGGTGTTCGATATTTCAACCTTCGTACATTTCTGTGGTACTAACAACATTTGTATCAAGAGACGATAATATGTGCGAATGTGTTTGAGAATAAAATTCACATCCTGTGCTCCTGACAAACAAACTTGTATCAGAAAAACATAAAATGTGAAGTGTCCAATAATTTTTAACCTTTCTGCACTTCTGTGATACTACTAAGACCTGAAGGTGCCTCGAAAATTAATTTTACACCTTTCTGCTTTTTTGGGGAACCACTTCGAGTCTCTTCAATCAATTTTGTACCTCTTGGTCTTTCTATATTTTTATAAGAGCACTACGATGCATCCCCAGCATCCCACAAACTTCTCGAGAGTTTTCGCATTATAAAGCAAGAGCAATTTGTAAGAGGAGGCCTTGGTAAAGTGTCAGATAGTCCATTTTGTACCTTTTTGCGCTTCTGAGATCCTGATAAAAGAGGAATGTGCATCAGCAAGACTTATAACTGAGAACACCATATAACTTCTGTTACACTCCTCCCCGTCTCTGTGATATTAATACAACAATTTCTATAATAAATTGTATTAGAAGTACATAATACGCGAGGAGGTGTTTGATATTTCAACATTCGTACATTTCTGTGGTACTAACCCAATAATTTTTAAAAAAGAAATTTGTATCAAGAGACCATAATATGTGCGAATGTGTTTGAGGATAAAATTCACATCCTGTGCTCCTGACAAACAAACTTTTATCAGAAGAACATAAAATGTGAAGTGTCCAATAATTTGTTGCGACCCTTTTTGCACTTCTGTGATACTGCTAAGACCTGTGGTGCCTCTAAAATTAATGTTACACCTTTCTGCTTTTTTGGGGGACAACTTTGAGTCTCTTCAATCAATTTTTTACCTCTTCGTCTTTCTATATTTTTATAAGAGAATAGTTTGATTGAGAAATTTATATTGGGAAATCATAACGTGTGGAAAGGTGCCCGACAATGTATATTAATATAGTATTGGGAGGGAAAGGAGGGGGGGGGGGGGTTGCTCGATACGGCAATTTTAATACAAAAAATTGTAACAGGAGAACATAATGCGTGGAGCGCACTACGATGCATCCTCAGAATCACACAAATTTTCTATACAGTATTTGGAGAGGGGGGGGGGGGGGTCCGTGTCTTAGACCTCCGACCCCCCACCCCACCTATTTTGCAATAAATACAGAACCCTCTTTACATTAATCACGACGCTATAAGTAGATGATACCAGTTGCAAGAGGAGGGGGGGCTCGAGGGGGGGGCTCCAGGGGGGCAGGAATGTGTTATATCTATTCTTATACAGTTATACCTTCGTTTATAGAGGTGGGCAAGCGAACAATCGCCTAAATCTGCAAACACGATCTATTTTGGTTTCCGATGGTACCCATTTTGGGCTCTTCGTCACTTCAATGATCATAGCAGAATGTCGAAGACCTGGGCCAGATGAAAAATGCATGGGATTTTTATGGTGGAAGATCTACGCGAGCGTGACACACATGGGAAAGGTGGACGTGCGTTTTCTACAACTCCTTTTATAGAAACGCATTTACCATTTACATCTCCGCTTGTCTTCCGAGTACCATTTGCAAGAAATACGACACCGCGCCGTCGACATCTCGAGAGACGAGATGAAGAAGGAACGACGTGAGAATGTTTATTTAGTTTCTTCGTTTACTACGGCTGCTTATACAATAAGCAATTTGGACGCGATTCAAAAATGCAGGCGCGTTCTTGGACCGAATCCAAGTGGTGTCATAAGTGAAATTTTTATTTGATTGAATTCCCCCCCCCTCTCGAACTTCGTACTTCGTACAGCGACCCAATTTTTCATTGTCAGTGAAAGAGCTAACAAAAAACGGCGCGTTTTTGTTTTAGGATAAAGGGAAGTCGAGCGTATTCATCTCAGTAGAACAAGTACCCAATTAAATATGCAAACGATGTGCGCGCATGGGGATGAAAACTAAAAGGGTTGGCGAAATTTCGATACGTTAAACTAACGATCGCGCATTTGCATACAGATTGAAAGTGCGTGAGCTTCCAGTTTTTTTTATATCTTGATCGAAGAGATCAATGACTCCCGCAGGCCGCCTCGTGACGTATTGCTGTTAATACGGATCTGCGGGCAGATTTCCAATTGAACGTGTCGGAAATCGAGCGCAAACACTCAATGAGTGAGTGGCTCGATATCGTATTTTATTTCCTCGACGCCTACGGGGGCCGCTATTTTTAGGCCGCGAAACTCCCTGTATATAATTTCGAAATTGTAGGTCAGAGTGCCCCAGACGCGAAATAAGTGACGTGCGCCCGTCCTACGCATTACGTCAGCTACAGCTCGTTAAAAGTTCAAATCACTTTAAGAAGTCGATAAATTTCAAGGGTATACGCTTTTTTGCGCGACGAGAAAAATCTGTTTAGACTGCTCGGCAACAGTGTATAATCAAAATGCGTGACCAAACAATAGAAAGGACACATTCATCTTTTAACTGGCACACAATTAGGATATTGACCTGAACAGTACCACTAATTTGGTGTAAAACGCTCGTCTTACAATTAATTAATTAACACCATTTTAAAACTTCAAGCCCAGAGAACGATACAGCAATGAAAATTAGAATCACAGAACAATGCCTAATTAATTACACAAAAATTAGTTAACATATAACAAATGATTAACTTATTTGTAAAATAAATAATTCCACTTTTTCTATTGCATACTAATTAATTAAATTACTAGAGATTGCTAACTCAAAATCAGCTTAGAAAAGAAGATCTAATATGTCTAATTAATTAAATCGGCATAATTCCGGCAAAGAATTAATCAGTAGTCGAAAAGAATTACTTTAAATTTAAGGGACTTCTGAAAAATTGCAGAAGGCGCTAACAGTAAAATCATCGTTTCACACCCCCTCATGCAGAAATGATGAGGTAAATCCGGTCTTGATAGAACTACAGTGTGCTACTGATTTTCAAATTTTGATGTCTGTCCTGTCCAATTTCGAAAAAAATCATGTATTTAAGTTAAGTTGTAAAAGGCACCCCTAATTTGACAATGAGGCGACGAATACGGACCTGGTAGTGCTACAGTGTGTTGCCAATTTTCAAATTTTGATGTCTGTCCCTAAGAGCTGTCTCGTAAAATTTCGAAAAAAATTACTTAAGAGGAACTTCCGAAAATTTTAAGAAGGCGCCTCTTATTTGGCAACGTGGTGACAGATACGGCCCTGATAGTGCTACAGTGTGTTCCCAATTTTCAAATTTTGATGTCTGTCCCTAAGGGCTCTCTCGTACAATTTCGAAAAAAATTACTTAAGAGGAACTTCCGAAAATTGGAAGAAGGCGCCCCTTATTTGGCAACGTGGAGACAAATCCGGCCCTGATAGTGCTACAGTGTGTTGCCAATTTTCCAATTTTGATGTCTGTCTGTAAGGGCTGTCTCGTACAATTTCGAAAAAAATTACTTAAGAGGAACTTCCGAAAATTTGAAGAAGGCACCCCTTATTTGGCAACGTGGCGACAAATCCGGCCCTGATAGTGCTACAGTGTGTTCCTAATTTTCAAATTTTGATCTGTCTCTAAGAGCTGTTTCTCGGGCTGTCTCGTACAAATTCGGAAAAAATTTCTTAAGAAGAACTTCCGAAAATTAGAAGAAAGCTCCCCTTATTTGGCCATGTGGCGACAAATCCGGCCCTGATAGTGCTACAGTGTGTTGCCAATTTTCAAATTTTGATGTCTGTCCCTAAGGACTGTCCCGTACAATTTCGAAAAAAATTACTTAAGAAGAACTTCCGAAAATTTTAAGAAGGCGCCCCTTATTTGGCAACGTGGAGACAAATACGGCCCTGATAGTGCTACAGTGTGTTCCCAATTTTCAAATTTTGATGTCTGTCCCTAAGAGCTGTCTCGTAAAATTTCGAAAAAAACTACATAAGAGGAACTTCCGAAAATTTTAAGAAGGCGCCTCTTATTTGGCAACGTGGTGACAGATACGGCCCTGATAGTGCTACAGTGTGTTCCCAATTTTCAAATTTTGATGTCTGTCCCTAAGGGCTCTCTCGTACAATTTCGAAAAAAACTACATAAGAGGAACTTCCGAAAATTTTAAGAAGGCGCCTCTTATTTGGCAACGTGGTGACAGATACGGCCCTGATAATGCTACAGTGTGTTCCCAATTTTCAAATTTTGATGTCTGTCTCTAAGGGCTGTCTCGTACAATTTCGAAAAAAATTACTTAAGAGGAACTTCCGAAAATTTGAAGAAGGCGCCCCTTATTTGGCAAAGTGGCGACAGATACGGTCCTGATAATGCTACAGTGTGTTCCCAATTTTCAAATTTTGATGTCTGTCTCTAAGGGCTGTCTCGTACAATTTCGAAAAAAATTACTTAAGAGGAACTTCCGAAAATTTGAAGAAGGCGCCCCTTATTTGGCAAAGTGGCGACAGATACGGTCCTGATAATGCTACAGTGTGTTCCCAATTTTCAAATTTTGATGTCTGTCCCTAAGGGCTGTCTCGTACAATTTCGAAAAAAATTACTTAAGAGGAACTTCCGAAAATTTTAAGAAGGATCCCCTTATTTGGCAACGTGGAGACAAATACGGCCCTGATAGTGCTACAGTGTGTTCCCAATTTTCAAATTTTGATGTCCGTCCCTAAGAGCTGTCTCGTACAATTTCGAAAAAAATTACTTAAGAGGGACTTCCGAAAATTTGAAGAAGGCGCCCTTTATTTGGCAACATGGCGACAAATCCGGCCCTGATAGTGCTACAGTGTGTTCCTAATTTTCAAATTTTGATCTGTCTCTAAGGGCTGTCTCGTACAATTTCGAAAAAAATTACTTAAGAGAAACTTCCGAAAATTTGAAGAAGGCGCCCCTTATTTGGCAAAGTGGCGACAGATACGATCCTGATAATGCTACAGTGTGTTCCCAATTTTCAAATTTTGATGTCTGTCTCTAAGGGCTGTCTCGTACAATTTCGAAAAAAATTACTTAAGAGGAACTTCCGAAAATTTGAAGAAGGCGCCCCTTATTTGGCAAAGTGGCGACAGATACGGTCCTGATAATGCTACAGTGTGTTCCCAATTTTCAAATTTTGATGTCTGTCCCTAAGGGCTGTCTCGTACAATTTCGAAAAAAATTACTTAAGAGGAACTTCCGAAAATTTTAAGAAGGATCCCCTTATTTGGCAACGTGGAGACAAATACGGCCCTGATAGTGCTACAGTGTGTTCCCAATTTTCAAATTTTGATGTCCGTCCCTAAGAGCTGTCTCGTACAATTTCGAAAAAAATTACTTAAGAGGGACTTCCGAAAATTTGAAGAAGGCGCCCTTTATTTGGCAACATGGCGACAAATCCGGCCCTGATAGTGCTACAGTGTGTTCCCAATTTTCAAATATTAATGTCTGTCCCTAAGGGCTGTCTCGTACAATTTCGAAAAAAATTACTTAAGAGGAACTTCCGAAAATTTGAAGAAAGCGACCTTTATTTGGCAACGTGGCGACAGATACGGCCCTGATAGTGCTACAGTGTGTTCCCAATTTTCAAATTTTGATGTCTGTCCCTAAGGGCTGTCTCGTACAATTTCGAAAAAAATTACTTAAGAGGAACCTCCGAAAACGAGTCCGAAAATTAGAAGAAGGCTCCCCTTATTTGGCAACGTGGCGACAAATCCGACCCTGATAGTGCTACAGTATGTTGCCAATTTTCAAATTTTGATGTCTGTCCCTAAGGGCTGTCTCGTACAATTTCGAAAAAAATTACTCAAGAGGAACTTCCGAAAATTTGAAGAAAACACCCCTTATTTGGCAACGTGGCGACAGATACGGCCCTGATAGTGCTACAGTGTGTTCCCAATTTTCAAATTTTTATGTCTGTCTCTAAGGGCTGTCTCGTACAATTTCGAAAAAAATTACTTAAGAGGAACTTCCGAAAATTTTAAGAAGGCGCCTCTTATTTGGCAACGTGGTGACAGATACGGCCCTGATAGTGCTACAGTGTGTTCCTAATTTTCAAATTTTGATGTCTGTCCCTAAGGGCTGTCTCGTACAATTTCGAAAAAAATTACTTAAGAGGAACTTCCGAAAATTTTAAGAAGGCGCCTCTTATTTGGCAACGTGGTGACAGATACGGCCCTGATAGTGCTACAGTGTGTTCCCAATTTTCAAATTTTTATGTCTGTCTCTAAGGGCTGTCTCGTACAATTTCGAAAAAAATTACTTAAGGAGAACTTTCGAAAATTTGAAGAAGGTACCTCTTATTTGGCAACGTGGCGACAGAGACGACCCTGATAGTGCTACAGTGTGTTCCCAATTTTCAAATTTTGATGTCTGTCCCTAAGGGCTGTCTCGTACAATTTCGAAAAAAATTACTTAAGAGGAACTTCCGAAAATTTGAAGAAGGCACCCCTTATTTGGCAACGTGGCGACAGATACGGCCCTGATAGTGCTACAGTGTGTCCCTTATTTTCAAATTTTGATCTCTGTCTCTAAGGGCTGTCTCGTGCAATTTCGAAAAAAATTACTTAAGAGGAACTTCCGAAAATTTGAAGAAGGCACCTCTTATTTGGCAACGTGGCGACAAATCCGGCCTTGATGGGGCTACAATGTGTTCCCAATTTTCAAATTTTAATGTCTGTCACTAAGAGCTGTTTCTCGGGCTGTCTCGTACAAATTCGGAAAAAATTTCTTAAGAAGAACTTCCGAAAATTAGAAGAAAGCTCCCCTTATTTGGCCATGTGGCGACAAATCCGGCCCTGATAGTGCTACAGTGTGTTGCCAATTTTCAAATTTTGATGTCTGTCCCTAAGGACTGTCCCGTACAATTTCGAAAAAAATTACTTAAGAAGAACTTCCGAAAATTTTAAGAAGGCGCCCCTTATTTGGCAACGTGGAGACAAATACGGCCCTGATAGTGCTACAGTGTGTTCCCAATTTTCAAATTTTGATGTCCGTCCCTAAGAGCTGTCTCGTACAATTTCGAAAAAAATTACTTAAGAGGAACTTCCGAAAATTTTAAGAAGGCGCCTCTTATTTGGCAACGTGGCGACAAATACGGCCCTGATAGTGCTACAGTGTGTTCCCAATTTTCAAATTTTTATGTCTGTCTCTAAGGGCTGTCTCGTACAATTTCGAAAAAAATGACTTAAGAGGAACTTCCGAAAATTTGAAGAAGGCACCCCTTATTTGGCCATGTGGCGACAAATCCGGCCCTGATAGTGCTACAGTGTGTTGCCAATTTTCAAATTTTGATGTCTGTCCCTAAGGACTGTCCCGTACAATTTCGAAAAAAATTACTTAAGAAGAACTTCCGAAAATTTTAAGAAGGCGCCCCTTATTTGGCAACGTGGAGACAAATACGGCCCTGATAGTGCTACAGTGTGTTCCCAATTTTCAAATTTTGATGTATGTCTCTAAGGGCTGTCTCGTACAAATTTGAAAAAAATTAGTTAAAAGGAACTTCCGAAAATTTGAAGAAGGCACTCCTTGTTTGACAACGTGGCGACAAATCCGGCCCTGATAGTGCTACAGTGTGTTTCCAATTTTCAAATTTTGATGTTTGTCTCTAAGGGCTGCCTCGTACAATTTCGAAAAAAATTACCAAAGTCAGAGGAACTTCCGAAAATTTGAAGAAGGCACCCCTTATTTGGCAACGTGGCGACAAATCCGGCCCTGATAGTGCTACAGTGTGTTCCTAATTTTCAAATTTTGATCTGTCTCTAAGGGCTGTCTCGTACAATTTCGAAAAAAATTACTTAAGAGAAACTTCCGAAAATTTGAAGAAGGCGCCCCTTATTTGGCAAAGTGGCGACAGATACGGTCCTGATAATGCTACAGTGTGTTCCCAATTTTCAAATTTTTATGTCTGTCTCTAAGGGCTGTCTCGTACAATTTCGAAAAAAATGACTTAAGAGGAACTTCCGAAAATTTGAAGAAAGCGACCTTTATTTGGCAACGTGGCGACAGATACGGCCCTGATAGTGCTACAGTGTGTTCCCAATTTTCAAATTTTGATGTCTGTCCCTAAGGCTGTCTCGTACAATTTCGAAAAAAATGACTTAAGAGGAACTTCCGAAAATTTGAAGAAAGCGACCTTTATTTGGCAACGTGGCGACAGATACGCCCTGATAGTGCTACAGTGTGTCCCTTATTTTCAAATTTTGATCTCTGTCTCTAAGGGCTGTTTCGTACAATTTCGAAAAAAATTACTTAAGAGGGACTTCCGAAAATTTGAAGAAAGCGACCTTTATTTGGCAACGTGGCGACAGATACGGCCCTGATAGTGCTACAGTGTGTTCCCAATTTTCAAATTTTGATGTCTGTCTATACGGGTTGTCTCGCACAATTTCGAAAAAAAATACTGAGGAACTTCCGAAAATTGGAAGAAGGCGCCCCTTATTTGGCAACGTGGAGACAAATCCGGCCCTGATAGTGCTACAGTGTGTTCCTAATTTTCTAATTTTAATGTCTGTCCCTAAGGGCTGCCTCGTACAATTTCGAAAAAAATTACTTAAGAGGAACTTCCGAAAATTTGAAGAAGGCACCCCTTATTTGCCAACGTGGCGACAGATACGGCCCTGATAGTGCTACAGTGTGTCCCTTATTTTCAAATTTTGATCTCTGTCTCTAAGGGCTGTCTCGTACAATTTCGAAAAAAATTACTTAAGAGGAACTTCCGAAAATTTGAAGAAGGCGCCCCTTATTTGGCAAAGTGACGACAGATACGACCCTGATAGTGCTACAGTGTGTTCCCAATTTTCCAATTTTGATCTCTGTCCCTAAGGGCTGTCTCGTACAATTACGAAAAAAATTACTTAAGAGGAACTTCCGAAAATTTGAAGAAGGCACCCCTTATTTGGCAACGTGGAGACAAATACGGCCCTGATAGTGCTACAGTGTGTTCCCAATTTTCAAATTTTGATGTCCGTCCCTAAGAGCTGTCTCGTACAATTTCGAAAAAAATTACTTAAGAGGGACTTCCGAAAAATTTGAAGAAGGCGCCCTTATTTGGAAACATGGCGACAAATCCGGCCCTGATAGTGCTACAGTGTGTTCCCAATTTTCCAATTTTGATCTCTGTCCCTAAGGGCGGCCTCGTACAATTTCGAAAAATATTACTTAAGAGGGACTTCCGAAAATTTGAAGAAGGCGCCCTTTATTTGGCAACATGGCGACAAATCCGGCCCTGATAGTGCTACAGTGTGTTCCCAATTTTCAAATTTTGATGTCTGTCCCTAAGGGCTGTCTCGTACAATTTCGAAAAAAATTACTTAAGAGGAACTTCCGAAAATTTGAAGAAGGCACCCCTTATTTGGCAACGTGGAGACAAATACGGCCCTGATAGTGCTACAGTGTGTTCCCAATTTTCAAATTTTGATGTCCGTCCCTAAGAGCTGTCTCGTACAATTTCGAAAAAAATTACTTAAGAGGGACTTCCGAAAAATTTGAAGAAGGCGCCCTTATTTGGAAACATGGCGACAAATCCGGCCCTGATAGTGCTACAGTGTGTTCCCAATTTTCCAATTTTGATCTCTGTCCCTAAGGGCGGCCTCGTACAATTTCGAAAAATATTACTTAAGAGGGACTTCCGAAAATTTGAAGAAGGCGCCCTTTATTTGGCAACATGGCGACAAATCCGGCCCTGATAGTGCTACAGTGTGTTCCCAATTTTCCAATTTTGATCTCTGTCCCTAAGGGCTGCCTCGTACAATTTAGAAAAAATTACTTAAGAGGAACTTCCGAAAATTTGAAGAAGGCGCCCCTTAGTTGACAACGACGCGACAAATCCGGCCCTGATAGTGCTACAGTGTGTTCCCAATTTTCAAATGTTGATGTCTGTCCCTAAGGGCTGTCTCGTACAATTTCGAAAAAAATTACTTAAGAGGAACCTCCGAAAATTTTAAGAAGGCGTCCCTTATTTGGCAACGTGGCGACAGATACGACCCTGATAGTGCTACAGTGTGTTCCCAATTTTCAAATTTTGATGTCTGTCCCTAAGGGCTGTCTCGTACAATTTCGAAAAAAATTACTTAAGAG
>NW_022170878.1:1991445-2000304 GCF_008802855.1 Photinus pyralis | reverse complement strand
AGGTAAATGTACTCATATTGGGACGCTTAAGGACGTTTTGGGTGCTATCTCGCTTGAATTGATTAGGACAAAAGTGTTATTTACTGGGTTTTGTAGGTTGAAGTCTACATTATCAGATAAAACACTTACATCCTATACCAGGGGTAACTAAGGGTTCCATAATTTGACTCAACCCCTTACATGTCAAGGTCCTCAAATTGGGCAGGGGGAATTTGAATTTTGCTTATATTGGGCCCCCACAATTTGGGACTATAGTTTAATGCTGAAATTATTTTGCAAATCAAAATTTATTCAAAAACATTGGGATACAAAAACTTATCGTCAAACTTATTTTAAAATCTATATTACATTTAGGCTTTTTCCATAATACATATATTTTTCTTAAATTTATAAAGCACTTGTCTTCCTTCCACTTCTATTTCAGGCTGAGGAAGCCGACCAACGATTTGTCGAAATTCTACACTTGAAATGTCATTATCCACCAAATGATAAGCTTTCCTTGATTTATTAGACTGAAGGCCCTGAACGGTTATTTCATTGGTTTTAATTTTTTGAATGACACAGACATATTTGTAGTTGGTCGAATTCCTTTTTCCCCCCACAAAATTAACTAGAATAAAGTCACCTATTGCCAATTTTCTCATCGAAATTTCTTCGGGAATCTCTTCGTCGCTTGTCTCGGATTCGTTCCATGGCGAATCGACAGATTCTTGATACACCAGAGAGGAATTCCCTGAAGATTCTGAAGATGACCTCACAATGTTCTGTAATTGTTTTTTTTCTTCTGCGATTTTTTTCTTTTCTTCTATTAATTTCTTCTTTTCCTCCCGTTCCATTTTCCGTTTTTTTATCCCTTCTTCCTTAGCTCTTTTCATGCTTTCCTTCTTTTTGTAGTATTCTATCATCTGCGGAGAGGTTACCACTGAAGGCAATTTCTCTGCTTTCCGTTTTCGAGATATGTCCTGATTTTCTTGTGGCCAAAAGAGAGTTGATTTAAACGGCGTTGGAACTCCAACTAATGCACTGTTTTTTGATGGCCCCGCAACTGCTTCTTTTTCAGGAGTTTTATCTTCACAAACTGCCTGCTCTTCTTGTTCGGGATCTCGTGCAGTTTCTTCTTTAGTGTCCAAGCTATTTTTAATTGTGAGAATGGGAGAATGCTCTCTAGGAGTCTTGTTTGCTTCTACGGTATGTTTAGTTTCAAGCCACAGGACGTACAAAGATTTGTCTTCTGTAGCACCATTCCAAGTACCATTACTACTTTGAAACTGTCTTAGCTTCTCGGTACCTAATTTTTGTTCTAACATTGTAAAAAAAGTAACAATGTTTGTGTCTCCATTAAGTTTTTCTAACTTTTTTGGTTCCTCTGGCTTATTGAGGGGTACTTCCACTTCTAATGGGTTCCAAGGCACCAAACCACATTTTCGAAATCCACTTATTAATACCTGCGGTTCTAATTGACCCAAAACTGATTGCAGAACTTCTGGAAAGTTATGTTTCTGCATTTGAGCTCCTTCACTAGCAATTCTCCATTCAGCCACCTTTTGTTTCCACGAACTTTTTAATGTATGAAACACTGCAACGTCCAAAGGTTGTATGAGATGAGTGGCATTTGGATAGAGTGCAACCAATATTATTTTTTTCTGCTCGCAAAACTCTGAGAGAGGGAGAGATAAATGTGATGAATGGCCATCGAGAAACATAATTACAGGACGAGGAATATTGTGTTTGTCCAACCACGGATTAAATATATTAGTGATGTACTCAAAAAATGTTTCCTGGGTCATCCATCCATTTTCCGACTTGCCTATACCCCATTCAGGTGGTATATTTTTCACGATTTGCAGTGGAATGCGTTGATATCTATACACTATCATCGGCGGTGCCAATATTCCGGCCGCATTTCCCGTGACTAAAACAGTTAAATTAAATTTTTCATCTGCGCCTGCCGATGTATACACGTTTTTGGAGCCCTTTTCAGCCAATACTTTACCAGGCTTGGGATTTAAAAAAAAGGCTGTTTCATCACAATTAAAGATGCGCCTATTATCGTCAAAAACGCTTTGTAAATTGTTTTGTTGGATGTAATTTCCAATCTCGTCAAACCACTGATTTATGTCCTTTTGAGTAATTTTATTTCTTGCGGAAGTGAGGTTCTGGCTTGTTCTCTCCCTAATATCCGGGTGTCTTCTCATGAAGCCCTCATACCACTTACGCCCCGGCATGGTGCTACCGCGGGACTTCCCGCCGATAAAGGTTTTCTCCATTCGAGTTGCCAATTTATCGACACTGAAGAAAAGAGTCTCTTTGGATATAGGGAATCCAGCATTGGCCATTGCTTTGACCCATTTTACTAAGATCGCTTCTTCCTTAGCATCGAAAACAGTTGGCGCGCCTGCTTTCGTTTCCAAAGGGCCTGTGGTTTTTGATTTTCGTAGTAGTGTGGCTCGTGGAATTCCGTGTTTTTTTGAAGTCGCACGTAAACTCGCTCCTGCCTCCATATCCTGTAACGCCTGCATTACTTGATCTTCACTATATTTGTTGTATTTTTGTTGTTGTTCAGACCCCATCTCTGTAAAGGGAAAATGCCCACGTTACATGTACCTGAAATTGTCCTTTACTTGAGCCGCCTTGTTTCTTAATTTGGACAGGGGTGGCCCAATTTAAGAATAATTCATCGTATAAGCATGACGAAGATAGCTATAGCTTTGTCGCCATGAAAGGGTATTACTCATTAATAAAATACATTTAACAATTGAGCTCTTAATTTGGGACAGGTGGCCCAAAAAAAGAACCTAAAAAAATATTATGTTCTTAATTTGGGCCATCCCCCAAAAGCATGGAAAACACGTATTTTTGTTGATTCAACGCTTCAACGGATTACCCTTATTTAAGATTACAACAAAAAAGCACATTTTGAAGTCGAGCGATTAATCCAATAATTAGTAAAAAAAACATTGAAAAAACACTTACCTCTTAATAATATTCACTACGCAGTCAACTTGTTACACAGACGACGTACCAGGAAACAATGACGTTCATTCAACTACACTCAAATGCATACTGGGTACCTGACCCTTTGCTATGTTATTTTTAAAGAATAAAGGTTTACGTTGACAGTTTATGGTATTTCTTTTCATGAATAGAAAGCTTGTTTTTAATTTTTAAAATTGTTGTGTCCATTATAAGAGCATGGCCCAATATAAGTACATTTACCTCCGAAAATTTGAAGAAGGCGCCCTTTATTTGGCAACATGGCGACAAATCCGGCCCTGATAGTGCTACAGTGTGTTCCCAATTTTCCAATTTTGATCTCTGTCCCTAAGGGCTGCCTCGTACAATTTAGAAAAAATTACTTAAGAGGAACTTCCGAAAATTTGAAGAAGGCGCCCCTTAGTTGACAACGACGCGACAAATCCGGCCCTGATAGTGCTACAGTGTGTTCCCAATTTTCAAATGTTGATGTCTGTCCCTAAGGGCTGTCTCGTACAATTTCGAAAAAAATTACTTAAGAGGAACCTCCGAAAATTTTAAGAAGGCGTCCCTTATTTGGCAACGTGGCGACAGATACGACCCTGATAGTGCTACAGTGTGTTCCCAATTTTCAAATTTTGATGTCTGTCCCTAAGGGCTGTCTCGTACAATTTCGAAAAAAATTACTTAAGAGGAACCTCCGAAAACGAGTCCGAAAATTAGAAGAAGGCTCCCCTTATTTGGCAACGTGGCGACAAATCCGACCCTGATAGTGCTACAGTATGTTTGCCAATTTTTCAAATTTTGATGTCTGTCCTAAGGGCTGTCTCGTCAATTTCGAAAAAAATTACTCAAGAGGACTTCCGAAAATTTGAAGAAAACACCCCTTATTTGGCAACATAGTGACAATCCGGCCTTGATGGGGCTACAGTGTGTTGCCAATTTTCAAATTTTGATGTCTGTCTCTAAGGGTTGTCTCGTACAATTTGGAGAAAAATTAATTAAGAGGAACTTCCGAAATTTGAAGAAAACACCCCTTATTTGGCAACGTGGAGACAAATACGGCCCTGATAGTGCTACAGTGTGTTCCCAATTTTCAAATTTTGATGTCCGTCCCTAAGAGCTGTCTCGTACAATTTCGAAAAAAATTACTTAAGAGGGACTTCCGAAAAATTTGAAGAAGGCGCCCTTATTTGGAAACATGGCGACAAATCCGGCCCTGATAGTGCTACAGTGTGTTCCCAATTTTCCAATTTTGATCTCTGTCCCTAAGGGCGGCCTCGTACAATTTCGAAAAATATTACTTAAGAGGGACTTCCGAAAATTTGAAGAAGGCGCCCTTTATTTGGCAACATGGCGACAAATCCGGCCCTGATAGTGCTACAGTGTGTTCCCAATTTTCAAATTTTGATGTCTGTCCCTAAGGGCTGTCTCGTACAATTTCGAAAAAAATTACTTAAGAGGAACTTCCGAAAATTTTAAGAAGGCGCCCCTTATTTGGCAACGTGGAGACAAATACGGCCCTGATAGTGCTACAGTGTGTTCCCAATTTTCAAATTTTGATGTATGTCTCTAAGGGCTGTCTCGTACAAATTTGAAAAAAATTAGTTAAAAGGAACTTCCGAAAATTTGAAGAAGGCACTCCTTGTTTGACAACGTGGCGACAAATCCGGCCCTGATAGTGCTACAGTGTGTTTCCAATTTTCAAATTTTGATGTTTGTCTCTAAGGGCTGCCTCGTACAATTTCGAAAAAAATTACCAAAGTCAGAGGAACTTCTGAAAATTTCCAAAAGGCGCTCCTCATGTCAAAACGATGGGGCAAATGCGCCCCTGATAGTTCTACAGTGTGTTCAAATTCAATAGCATTAGATCTGGAGCTACAACAATGCTTTTCAATTCTATTTTAGGCAACACCTACCGTCAAAAATCTCTGGTTTTTCTCCTACACGTCGTGCACGTAACAAAACGACAAAGAAAGTTGTTAATTAATCCCTGGCGACCTACGCGAATGCCATCTTTCAACCCACGTAACACGCCGAAATGTTAGCTCGCGGATCCTCTTTTAAAAATATACTGCTACCGTTCGAAGGGGATTGTTTATCGCCCCGACTGTGGCGCAAAAGAATTTTCGTAAACACTCACCGCATGGGGTGAAATTTATGAGTCGACCTCGATCATATTTATAACCGCAAAAGTCGAGTCTGGAGACCGAAAAGGGGAGAATTCCCACGGCAGACGATTTAAATAAATATTTTCCTTAAAAAAGGAGCGCGTCGAAGTAATGTTTGTTTATGCGTTAAGTGTGTCATTAACTTCGAGGTTTGGTTACTTTCACTTTAGAGAAAACGCGATTTTTGTTCGACCTTCTTCTTCCTGTTCCGTGCCGGAACTTCTAATTCTCTTCTCTTTACAATGGGATGAATTTAATTCACATTCCAAATAAACACCCGGTATATCGACTTGCATTTTGACAAATAATAGCGGTCCAAGATTTGGGCACTGAGGGACGCCGATACGGTTACAATTGCGTGGTAAAATTTAAAATTCATCCAGCGCCAACGCCATTACAATAAAGTCGAACCGAAAGCGTAAAGTTAATCGTAATTATATCACGTCTGTCTCCTTTTTTGGGACATCTCGTAGGCAATTTCAAGACGTACACGTTCTTCATATGGGGCCCCTCGCCAGAAACTATTATGCAAATACCTCGGCAAATACCTACGTTTTTTGGGCCGCAATCAGCGACCAAGAAGTGGGGTGTCGCAGAGATCTATTGAAGGACCGTTTGTGGCCGCTTAATCTCGTGCTCCCAAAACAGACGCTCTTGGCGATACTGATACTTTCTATTTAGGAAAGATCTTAAAGATTCGTAAAGGTTCTATGGAGAAGACTCAGCTTTTTACTGCAAGATAATCCACTTGCATGTCTTTAAATTCAATAGAAAGGTCCTCTTTGACACTCTAACAGACTCTGAGACTCTTGAAGACACAATCTCCTGTGCCCATAATGGCATCCATAAGGTTTCAACCCGAAGTCTTTTTTTCCAAGATAATCGGCACATAAATAACGATTTTGACATTTTTTGGCCAATAATACACTTCTTGGGCATTAAGCAATCGAGTTTAGCCTTTTTCCCAAGAAAATTGATGCCTAAAAAATGATTTTGACAATAAAAAATATTTTGGTTACCAAAAATGCATATGGATCACTTCTTGAGCATCAATAGAGTTTAATCTTTTTACTAACAAAATTGGTGCCTAAATAACGATTTTGACTACCAAATTGTACTTGTACTGTAACGCGCGCCTTGCCGCCAGCACCATCCGAGAGAGGGCCAAAAGGAACACCTCTGTTCCACTGTCTCTCTCGCCACTACGCGCATGCAACAACGCATTTACTGACAGCGACAGAAATTACATTCGCGCGCGAGTGACAGTGACAGAAATCCGCCTTGCGCGCTATCTCTCTCGGCGCGCTGCGTTTCTGACAGGAGACCGCCAGTGAAGCAAAAACAAAAACTAATAGTCACCGATTGATGTTGGAGAGATTAAAGAGCCTTAAGGGCCCCTGAAACCCTATTGAATCTTTAAAAAACTTTATGATCCTCCACAAGACTTCAAAGGTGTTCTGGAGGCTGTGAGACGCAAAAACGCCAAGTCACCGAGAGCCTTTGACAGACCTTTGAAACCCATTTGAATCTTTAAGAAACGTTAAGATCCTCTATGAGGCTTCAAGAGTGTTCTGGAGGCTCTGAGGCACACAAACACTAATAGTCACAGATTCATGTTAGAGAGATTAAAGAGCCTTAAGAGCCCCTGACAGACCTTTGAAACCTACTTGAGTCTTTAAAAAAGTTTAAGATCCTCCGTGAGGTTAGAGAGCCTTCGTAGCCTCCTCCGACAGACCTTTGAAATCAATTTAGAGTATTTAAAAAAAGATCTTCCCTGAGGCTGCAAGAGTATTTTGGAGGCTGTGTGGCACAAAAACGCAGATTCATGTCGAAGAGATTAGAGACCCTTTAAACTTTCGAGCCTCTGACAGACCATTGCAGCCCATTGGAATCATTTAACAACTTTAAGATCCTCCATGAGACTTCAAGAGCGTTCTGAAGGCTGTGAGGTACAAATCCCCACTAAGTCACAGATTCATGTTGAGAGGTTAGAGCCTTTAGAGCCTCGGACAGACCTTGAAACCCATTTGAGTCTTTAAAAAACTTTAAGAACCTCCATGAGGCTTCAAAAGAGAAGCACAATAGTCACAGATTCATGTTGGAGAGATTAGAGAGCCTTTATTGTTTTGGATTCTACGCACCAAAATTAATAAGAAAAAGTGTTTTCCCGAGAAATTTTGGTGCAGTCAATTTTTGGTAAAAAAGGAAGGTTATACACTGCCTTTTTTTGAGCCCGAAAAAAAAATTGTCTCAGATCGATCGGGAAAAAACATTTTCTTATAGAATGTGGCCTGTAGAATCCATAATTTCAAACAGTTCCAAGATTGGGCTACTAGTTCAAAAGTTACAGCCCTTTGAATTTTCTTTCGAAATTGGTTTCTAGTCTATAACTTTTGATTGAGAAGTCTGATCGAAAAAGTACGAATTGTTTTGGATTCTACGCACCAAAATTAATAAGAAAAAGTGTTTTCCCGAGAATTTTGGTGTAGTCGATTTTTGGTAAAAAAGGAAGGTTATACACTGCCTTTTTTTGAGCCCCGAAAAAAAAATTGTCTCAGATCGACCCGGAAAAAAATTTTCTTATAGAATGTGGCCTGTAGAATCCATAATTTCAAACAGTTCCAAGATTGGGCTACTAGTTCAAAAGTTACAGCCCTTTGAATTTTCTTTCGAAATTGGTTTCTAGTCTATAACTTTTGATTGAGAAGTCTGATCGAAAAAGTACGAATTGTTTTGGATTCTACGCAAAAATTAATAAGAAAAAGTGTTTTCCCGAGAAATTTTGGTGCAGTCGGTTTTGGTAAAAAAGGAAGGTATAACACTGCCTTTTTTTGAGGGCCCGAAAAAAAATTGTCTCAGATTGACCCGGAAAAAAAATTTTCTTATAGAATGTGGCCTGTAGAATCCATAATTTCAAACAGTTCCAAGATTGGGCTACTAGTTCAAAAGTTACAGCCCTTTGAATTTTCCTTCGAAATTGGATTCTAGTCCATAACTTTTGATTGAGAAATCCGATCGAAAAAGTACGAATTGTTTTGGAATCTACGCACCAAAATTAATAAGAAAAAGTGTTTTCCCGAGAAATTTTGGTGCAGT
Organism: Photinus pyralis; assembly: GCF_008802855.1. Classification (NCBI taxonomy): domain Eukaryota; kingdom Metazoa; phylum Arthropoda; class Insecta; order Coleoptera; family Lampyridae; genus Photinus; species Photinus pyralis. The sequence goes on along the minus strand of NW_022170878.1, from coordinate 1,992,064 downwards.
CGATTTTTGGTAAAAAAGGAAGGTTATACACTGCCTTTTTTTGAGGCCCTAAAAAAAAATTGTCTGAGATCGACCCGGAAAAAAATTTTCTTATAGAATGTGGCCTGTAGAATCCATAATTTCAAACAGTTCCAAGATTGGGCTACTAGTTCAAAAGTTACAGCCGTTTGAATTATTTTTCGAAATTGGTTTCTAGTCTATTACTTTTGATTGAGAAGTCTGATCGAAAAAGTACGAATCGATTTGGATTCTACGCACCCAAATTAATAAAAAAAGTGTTTTCCCGAGAAATTTTGGTGTAGTCGATTTTTGGTAAAAAAGGAAGGTTATACACTGCCTTTTATTGAGCGAGGCCCGAAGAAAAAATTGTCTGAGATCGACCCGGGAAAAAATTTTCTATAGAATGGGCCTGTAGAATCCATAATTTCAAACAGTTCCAAGATTGGGCTACTAGTTCAAAAGTTACAGCCCTTTGAATTTTCTTTCGGAATTGGTTTCTAGTCTATAACTTTTGATTGAGAAGTCTGATCGAAAAAGTACGAATTGTTTTGGATTCTACGCACCAAAATTAATAAGAAAAAAGTGTTTTCCCGAGAAATTTTGGTGCAGCCGATTTTTG
>NW_022170878.1:1990889-1991345 GCF_008802855.1 Photinus pyralis | reverse complement strand
ATTTGGATTCTACGCACCCAAATTAATAAGAAAAAGTGTTTTCCCGAGAAATTTTGGTGTAGTCGATATTTGGTATAAAAAGGAAGGTTATACACTGCCTTTTTTTGGACCCTGAAGAAAAAATTGTCTCAGATCGACCCAGAAAAAAATTTTCTTATAGAATGTGGCCTGTAGAATCCATAATTTCAAACAGTTCCAAGATTGGGCTACTAGTTCAAAAGTTACAGCGCTTTGAATTTTTTTAAAAATTGGTTTCTAGTCGATAACTTTTGATTGAGAAGTCTGATCGAAAAAGTAAGGATTGATTTGGATTCTACGCACCCAAATTAATAAGAAAAATTGTTTTCCCGAGAAATTTTGGTGTAGTCGATTTTTGGTAAAAAAAGGAAGGTAATTACACGTTACACTGCCTTTTTTCTGACCGCGAAGAAAGAGAGAGATGTCTCAGATCGACCC
>NW_022170878.1:1907276-1990789 GCF_008802855.1 Photinus pyralis | reverse complement strand
GTTTTCCCGAGAAATTTTGGTGTAGTCGATTTTTGTAAAAAAGGAAGGTTATACACTGCCTTTTTTTGAGCCCCGAAAAAAAAATTGTCTCAGATCGACCCGGAAAAAAATTTTCTTATAGAATGTGGCCTGTAGAATCCATCATTTCAAACAGTTCCAAGATTGGGCTACTAGTTCAAAAGTTACAGCCCTTTGAATTTTTTTCGAAATTGGTTTCTAGTCTATAACTTTTGATTGAGAAGTCTGATCGAAAAAGTACGAATTCATTTGGATTCTACGCGCCCAAATTAATAAGAAAAAGTGTTTTCCCGAGAAATTTTGGTGTAGTCGATTTTTGGTAAAAAAGGAAGGTTATACACTGCCTTTTTTTTGAGCCCCGAAAAAAAAATTGTCTCAGATCGACCCGGAAAAAAAATTTTCTTATAGAATGTGGCCTGTAGAATCCATAATTTCAAACAGTTGCAAGATTGGGCTACTAGTTCAAAAGTTACAGCCCTTTGAATTTTCTTTCGAAATTGGTTTCTAGTCTATAACTTTTGATTGAGAAGTCTGATCGAAAAAGTACGAATTGTTTTTGATTCTACGCACCAAAATTAATAAGAAAAAGTGTTTTCCCGAGAAATTTTGGTGCAGTCGATTTTTGGTAAAAAAGGAAGGTTATACACTGCCTTTTTTTGAGCCCGAAAAAAAAATTGTCTCAGATCGACCCGGAAAAAAATTTTCTTATAGAATGTGGCCTGTAGAATCCATAATTTCAAACAGTTCCAAGATTGGGCTACTAGTTCAAAAGCTACAGCCCTTTGAATTTTTTTTCGAAATTGGTTTCTAGTCTATAACTTTTGATTGAGAAGTCTGATCGAAAAAGTACGAATTGATTTGGATTCTACGCACCCAAATTAATAAAAAAAGTGTTTTCCCGAGAAATTTTGGTGTAGTCGATTTTTGGTAAAAAAGGAAGGTTATACACTGCCTTTTTTTGAGCCCCGAAAAAAAAATTGTCTCAGATCGACCCGGAAAAAAATGTTCTTATAGAATGTGGCCTGTAGAATCCATAATTTCAAACAGTTCCAAGATTGGGCTACTAGTTCAAAAGTTACAGCCCTTTGAATTTTTTTCGAAATTGGTTTCTAGTCTATAACTTTTGATTGAGAAGTCTGATCGAAAAAGTACGAATTGATTTGGATTCTACGCACCCAAATTAATAAGAAAAAGTGTTTTCCCGAGAAATTTTGGTGTAGTCGATTTTTGGTAAAAAAGGAAGGTTATACACTGCCTTTTTTTGAGCCCCGAAAAAAAAATTGTCTCAGATCGACCCGGAAAAAAATTTTCTTATAGAATGTGGCCTGTAGAATCCATAATTTCAAACAGTTCCAAGATTGGGCTACTAGTTCAAAAGTTACAGCCCTTTGAATTTTCTTTCGAAATTGGTTTCTAGTCTATAACTGTGATTGAGAAGTCTGATCGAAAAAGTACGAATTAATTTGGATTCTACGTACCCAAATTAATAAGAAAAAGTGTTTTCCCGAGAAATTTTGGTGTATTCGATTTTTGGTGAAATAGGAAGGTTTTTACACTGCCTTTTTTTGAGGCCCGAAAAAAAATTGTCTGAGACCTTATAGAATTTGTCCCGTGGAATCCATAATTTCAAACAGTTTGAAGATTGGGCTACTAGTTCAAAAGTTACAGCCCTTTGAATTTTTTTTCGAAATTGGTTTTTTGTCAATAACTTTTTATTGAGAGGTCTAATCGAAAAAGTACGAATCGTTTTGGATTATACGCACCAAAATTAATAAGAAAAATTGTTTTCCCGAAAAATTTTGGTCTATGCGAAATACTATGCGAAGTATTCGCATACTTTTCAAAGTATTCAAATACCTTGCGAAGTATTCGAATACTTTACGAAGTATCCAAATACATTGCGAAGTATTCGAATACTATATATTTGTGAAAGTATAAGTATTTGAGTTACAAATACAAATACTGCTTCCACAAGAGTATTTAATTACAATGTATTTGAATACTTTAAAGGATTTGAATACTAAAAAGTATTTACAAAATCGAATACGGCCCAGCACGCTCTGCTTAGTAGTTTCGAGGACTCTTTGGATTTTATCAGAACGTGTTCTAGAACTAGGTCTAAGAAAATTGGGTGCTAATTGGTTCAGCCGTTTACCGGAAATGAGGGTACAGACAGATCGACAGACTGTTCCGCCGATCTTTGATCTTCAGGTGTGAGCTCAGAAAGCATAAAAGCAGAAACGTGAAGTTATCTTCAAGAAAAGTACTTTACGATCCACAAATAACTAACCTTTTATTCAATGGCAATTCGATCTAACCAATCGTAATGAAGATCAATATGAACAGATTCTTCGGAATAAAACAAATAACGTAAGTAAAAATTGTAGATATCGGCTCCGGATAAAGTTTCCGTAACTTCAAAACTTATTTATAAGGCAACAGTAGCTAATGTCTCAAATATCACAGCTAATCTGAAGGATACAATACAATAAAACGAACAGAAATAAATTCGGAGTCACAGAAGTTATCGTCCACAAAATATCGGGTTTCGGAAACAAGTAGTGTAAGTAAAATCAGATATATCGGAGCAATTTAGATGGTTAATCTCTAAGGTTTGGTTAATACTTGCGATTACAATTCAGGAACAATCAAAGTGTAGGTAAACAAATTCCACTTCAGTAGGTCACCAGGTTTGCTTTCACTGAAATGGTGGTAGGATCTGCCGGTAATGTAGAAACTCATCTATCCCGTGCTTGCATTAATAAGATGGCCATGGAACTTCCTAATTGAATTTCACTTGCACAATATTGATGAAATCTAGGATGAAATCTAAAAATATGCGGTTTCCACTCAAGAATGTGGATGTAGAAAGCAACAATCACATATGCAATAATTAAGAAAAGAATAAGTCGGCCACTACGGAAGACATTTGCTAGTCGTGTACTTGAGAGTACGAGCTGTTTTGTCGACCCATTCCATCACGCACAAAACCTGCAGGCCTGGTTTTATTTAACCCATCCTAATAATTATACCCGTTCTTGATTGATAAGAGCTGTCTTTGTTTATTTCCTCGACCAAATACTCAAGTATACTATTTAATATGGTAAAAAAACAGAAATCTTGCACGCATTAATTTTTTTTAAGTAGAGTGTCGCCGCGGCGGCCTGTGTGATGAACTCGATCATAGTAGAAGACCGAATCTTCTCTCAAAATTGTCTCCAGATTAATCCCTACCCATTTTTACTAATTAATTAACACTTCTTTCAAAATGGCGTTTTAAAAGTCAATCCCCCCCGCTATCAGCGTAAAGATCCAAGATTCCAGTTCCCGTTAACTCACTACGAGCTTACACTTTCCAGGTGCCTGATTGCAATGTTGTGACTCCATTTTCTAATTAACGTATTCCAAGTTCGAGGTTTCAGGTCTCAACTTGGAGATTCCAGTTTCCGTCTCCATTTCCAATTTACAGCTTCGAAATAACTTGTTTGTATAATCCATTTTTATATTTCAGCTTCTTTTTCCAGCTTCGGTTTTTATGTACCACCTTCAAATCCAGCTTCCCACCACGAGATTTTAGTTTTTCATCTTTTCATTTTTATTTCAATTTTACGGGCTCCGTTTTGTATATTATTCAATGTTCAAACCCCGCGCTCTCCATGTTGGAGTTTCCAGATTCCAGACTCTTTCTTTTACTTTCATATTCCAGCCCCCGATATTCTATATTTCAGTTTTTATGCTCCAGTTTAACCAAATGAAGAACTCCAATTTTCAGATGGTGGCCCCACAGTTTTAGATTTCCGTTTTTTGTGTTCGATTTCCGAGATTCTAGGATTGATCCTGTTGATTTTACTCTGTGAGTTTCCAGGTTCCATTCCTCAATTATTAATTCTTCCAGCTTCCCACATTCCCACCCTACTTTCCTAATTATAGATTCCAGCCTTCATATCCATCAAACATCAAATTGCGGTTTTCAGTGTCTAACTTTGGCTACAAGGGTCCTAGCCTCCTGGGCTCGAATCCCAGGTAAGGCATGACTGTATGTCATTGTATAGTGGGTTGAGTGGGAAGAGTAGCTAATTAGCTACCACTCCACCCACTGTAAATAAAGACAATAAAATAAAAAAAATTAAAATATTGCTACCTGTAATATCCCAGATTCCAGACTGTTTTTGACGTATAATTATGACGAATCTTAAGAGGAATTCGAAGAAGAAATTTTCTAAGAGGAATTCGTTTAATTAACGCAATCAAAGTAAAAAATAACACGGAAATCACTTTCAGAAGTTAGAACTGGTACCAAGGGGGAAAGGAAGGTAAAATAAATTGATTCATCGTTACCCCCTACAAGATGGAGCCCATGATTTCCTAGAGCAATCACATTATAACGTCCAATTACACACAACAAAATATGATCTATGACCTGAAATGGAAACTACAATTATCCAGACTATACTTCGACCACCCTGTATACTTTCTGTTATCAACTTAGAAAAATGGGCATCCCTAGCAAATTTTAACTTTCAACTTTACTAGGAATTCGAAAAAATCGGTTCCTATTGGAAATCTCCTGTTACATCTCTCATGGTATGGTTAGCGTCACGTCTCGCGACTTGTGGAATCTTCAGAGCGCTCTGATTTTCCATGAAATTTCATTTCTTTTCAAGCAAAAGTGATTAAGCTCTTGAAAAGCTTTATAGGAATTTAAAAAGCTTTGGAAAGTGTCTTAAGAGCATCGAAAGCGCGCAGGAGCGTTCGATTGTGCTTTTAATATTTGAATGCCTTAGAATTCTCTGAATAGCTTTCAAAATCCAAGTTTCTTAGGCCGATTCCTTTGGGTCCCCTGAAAAGCCTTGTAAGAGGAACACTTTCAGGCCTACTTAGAGCATTCCATATCTTTTAAGGGGTCTTTTGGATACTTCAGAAGAGCCTGTAGGGAGTGTGGGGCAACTAGAAGGTACTAGGGACTGTAGAGTCTTATTACTGAGAAGTGCTCTTCGGAATTCTCTATCGTCTTGCCGTAGAATTCTAGTGCGTCTCCCTGAATCGTCCAGGCACAGTTTTCTAGGACTAGACCTTATTTCGGTACTCGGAGTATTGCATGCCCCTTCTAAAGCCGGATAAATCCATCTAATTGCATTAAAGGACATAATAATAAAGCTCTAAAAAAAACTCTGGCTCGAGGATTCTCTCAAAAATTCTGAATAGCGTCCTGGAAAGCACTTGTATTGCACCCCAGAGCATCGCAAGTAAGTTTACGTATCGCGATAGCGTAAAGGTTTAATGGCAAATTGAAAGAACCAAGATTTTACCAAAACCTTGAAGGTAGATCAAAAAAACCAAATTTTAAACAAAAATTGAAACATTAATAAAAAAATTAGCGTTAAATAAGTAAAAAAATTTGAAAACTATCTCTGGATCGCGCAAGGGATTCGAATAAACACATAGTTAATTGATTACCACTGGACAAAATTTACTCCTACGCACATTCAACGATTAAAACAAAATCCCTGACAGAGAAGCTTACAAGGCTTGTTTGAACATATTACCTCGCACTCAGGCGGTCGACAAACAAATAGATAAAAATCTTTTTGTTTTTCAAATTCAAATATTCAGACGCACTTGTCAAAAATACAAGAACACTCGCGGACAGCTTAAGGAAACCTCACTTCTTAAACCGAACACAATTGCCTCCGAAATAACTGGCACATCGTAAAATACCCGCATCTCTTAGCAGCAACAAAACAGGTACGTTGATTAATTTTCACCTTTACTTATCGCAAATGACCAGATGTGTCTTACCTTATCTAAATTGTAAATCACAATTTAAACAAGAATTACGCGAAGAAATTTTTGAAAATTGGTTTATGATTCCTAAGGGCTTATAATAAAGTACCGTAAAGGTGCTGAAAATCACCGAAACGGGCCTAATAAGGTTCGAAAGTGAAGCTAAAGCAGAACCTTCCCACTTTTTTATCCTTCCCTAAAGCATCAAAATTGAGGTAGCAATGGAACTTCCAGGATGAAGTGTCAGTGCGTGCCAAATATTTAATTATAATTTGCCGCAATTTAGAATCTTTCAAATGCAATTAGTCGCATATTTGTTACTTTGAATACGAACACTAACTACCGCGTTGTATCAACGTGAATTAATTATGGTAAAATGAAATTAACGCCGGCAATTAATCCAGGGAAGCTAAAATAAGTCAATAATCAATATTTAATTACGTTAAAAGGGCAACTGAAAATCAAATACGTACTTACATTTATAGTGGGTAATATGAAACGGAATTTAAGTTTGTAAAAGTTTGAAATTAGCATCGAGAGGGTAGAACGAAAAGGTACAGTTTAGAAGCTCGTTAATAGCTTTACGTTTGTTACGAATTTTAGCTATTTGTATAATTAGTAATTTCATTTTGGAGTATTCATTAAAAACTTCTTTATTTTAAGACCTTATCGTCCTACTAATGAAATTAGTAAAGTTTTAAAAGCAAATATTCCGATAATAACCGTGACACGCACTTAAACTTTCCCCAACTTGGGTTACACTAATGATGATGGCCCATTATCGGACAACTTTTTTTGCTGATCTAGGTACTTCGATAGTTAATTAAGGGTACAAATCAATTAAGCGCTGTTTACTGGCAGCTGACCTTGTTCAGTATTCCCCATTTGTGTAAAAAACCTACACCACACTTTTATTATGAACTGGCTTAGTTAGAAATTGAGTTAGTTTGTTGTAACTTGAAGGGGTTCCAATTATAAACGTAATCATTGTATTCATTCAAACATGTAGTTTACTCTCTCAAAATTATCTCAACCAGAATACATTTATTGCAAGTAAACACTGAAAGCAAACACATTTCTAGAAGTCCCCAAAATGGACCGATAAACCAAACTGAAATATAATATTCCTGCTAGCCAGATTATTAACCCAACTTAGTAAACAATACGACTACTTCTAAGCAAACAAATCTAGTGTGAAGATAGGTAATTTTTAACTTATATCACTTACTAAAACTGTCCAAGAGAAGTTTGAGAAGTGTCTAAAAGATACATACTTTTAGGTGTCTTCATAGGACGTCCGGCTGTCGTGTCGTGGCCCAAGGACCAAGAAAGCTACCACAGAACATTTTTTCAGTTTCCCCAACTTAAGAATGACGAAATATACGTAAAATAACACCAGATTTCCAGAAAATAAACGTTTAATTAAGATAGTGGAAAATTTAGGGCTTCTTCCGCAAATATTCAGTTGTCCTCTATCCATTACTATCAATTTCATGACCATACACTTGGGGGCTTATTAGAGTCACGTACCCGTGTTTTGAACTGAAAATGTAGATACAGTACGTGCTGTGTTCAATGCGGTCTCAAAGTTTAAACATGTTTTTCTGTAACCAATTGACGTTGTTGATGTTGCTCCTAATTCTTGCTTTGTTTCAGAAATTACACCAGCATCAGCAGATAACGAGGGTAAGCAATTTCTCGACCGATTTGTTCTGCACACTTATGAAATTTAATCTTGAATTTGGGGTATACCTAGTCATCCCGATGTTGACATCAGAAGCTGGTGTAGAGAAAGGTTTTGGGCCATCTTTTCCGTAGGAGGAAAATTCGCTCATCCCCCGTCTGCAATAAACTCGCCCCCAAGAAAATTCATATGGAATGTCTGCGAAAAACGTTACCTACCAATTACAATTTATAATTATCGATGAATTGCTCCATTATTGGAATTATAAGGATGCAGGAATAAAAAGTTGATTGTTGCTGTATTCTTATAAATATTAAATTTTCTATAGGTTATCGATTTCGGCACTTAGGCCATCGTCAGACCTTGCGTCATTAAATACATATAACACTGATACATTCTCGGGTACATTGGTAGTTTAAAATGGTTAAAAAATTTGATTTAAAATACGGCCGAAAACTGGAGATGTGGTGTATATGTGTGTGTGTGTGTGTGCTTTGAGGTCTCGGGCCTCAAAAAAAGGCAGTGTATAACCTTCCATTTTTACCAAAAATCGACTACACCAAAATTTCTCGGGAAAACACTTTTTCTTATTAATTTTAGTGCGTAGAATCCAAAACAATTCGTACTTTTTCGATTAGACTTCTCAATCAAAAGTTATGGACTAGAAACCAATTTCGAAAGAAAATTCAAAGGGCTGTAACTTTTGAATCAGTAGCCCAATCTTGGAACTGTTTGAAATTATGGATTCTACAGGCCACATTCTATAAGAAAATTTTTTTTCCGGGTCGATCTGAGACAATTTTTTCTTCGGGCCTCAAAAAAAGGCAGTGTATAACCTTCCTTTTTTACTTAAAATCGACTACACCAAAATTTCTGGGAAAACCAGTTTTTCTTACTAATTTTGGTGTGTAGAATCCAAAACAATTCGTACTTTATCGATTAGACTTCTCAATCAAAAGTTATGGACTAGAAACCAAACTCGAAAGAAAATTCAAAGGGCTGTAACTTTTGAACTAGTAGCCCCATCTTGGAAATGTTTGAAATTATGGATTCTAGAGGCCACATTCTATAAGAAAAATTTTTTCCGGATCGATCTGAGACAATTTTTTCTGCGGGCCTCAAAAAAAGGCAGTGTATAACCTTCCATTTTTACCAAAAATCGACTACACCAAAATTTCTCGGGAAAACACTTTTTCTTATTAATTTTGGTGGGTAGAATCCAAAACAATTCGTACTTTTTCGATTAGACCTCTCAATAAAAAGTTATGGACAAAAAACAAATTTCGAAAAAAAAATTCAAAAGGCTGTAACTTTTGATCTAGTAGCCCAATCTTCAAACTATTTGAAATTATGGATTCTACGGGCCAAATTTTATAAGAAAATGTTTTTTCCCGGTCGATCTCAGACAATTTTTTTTCTGGCCTCAAAAAAAGGCAGTACTTTTAAGTTATTTCCCCCCCCCCCCTGGGCCTATTGGGGTGTGCCTAGCGTGTGAATCAAAACGTTAACGTTCACTGTAACTGGTGGATTATTCGGATCCCTGCGAATGCGATCACCGAATATTAAAATATGACCGGGGTTGATAACCTTTCTTTGAATAAGAGAATGGAGATATTGCTCCAGAAACAGGATGAACTTAAAACGGCCGGTGTAAGTAGTGACGGGGAGAAATCCCCAATGGTCGGCGAGATTGGCCTGTGGTGGATCCAAGCGAAAGTTAGAGAAGGTCGGAGACGAAATACAGGAAGGAATGAGCGAATTTACCCGAAAAAACACTACAACTCTTCGTGAGGCCGAGGAAACGAGTGAATAACGCTCAACGGCTAGCCACTAAGTATTCAAACACTCTATAACTTCACAACTGATGGTGGACGAATTTCAGAAGACGATTGCAAAGCTCGGTAAGGAAGAGACACTTAAGCCCATTAGGGCCATGAACGGCCCTACAATGTGCAATCCGGCCCTCCTTTTCCATTTCTTTTTCAAAAAGTGTGTGTAGTAAAACACCAAAAATTCTGACGGGACATCCTGTATGTGATACTTATTTCAATTTATGAAGTAAATCTGGGGATCATTTACGAAATAAGAACAGAGTTGGTTTGTTTCATTTGAATTTGTATTCAATGTTTGTTTTTACCTTTAAGACTTCTTTGTAAATGCGTAATTCTTGTATAAATATTATCGCTTTGTAATTATTCAATTTAGATAAGGTTCTAGAAGTAAGAGATACGAAGACCTCAAAGCAAAGGCAGTACTTAAATCATCTAAAAAATTGTAACTAATTTTTTATTTTACGAAACGACAACTTTTTATTTTTACCTACTTTACGTTTATTACGTCTAGTGTATACAGGATGCAATGGTAACCAATGTACCTAACCGCCGACGTTTATTCTGGGTACAATTTATTCTCGGTATATACTTGCACTGTAGAATCGGTCATAAAAAGCGTAAATATTATATTGAAATACAGTCCATAAAGAGCCAAAAAAACGTAAACAAAAGACAATCCCACGGGATAGCGGCAACAAAATTTAAAAATATCTACCTATATGCATTTCTTAATTCGCTAGGGGTTTCCTACACACATACCCGGTTTTGTTTAATATCTCGACGGGTTCAACTTTGTATTTAAAAATTTCCGCTATTTGTTTAAGCCCTCAAAAGTTTCAGCGAGTGGAGTATCATTTGTAGCAGTTTATTTTAATTTAAATAGGTGGATGGCCGTAATGTGTTCCGCGTTGACTTTACACGCGTTTTCATAAAAAAAAAGGTTAATTACTAGCACTTTATAATTTACAGTAATGCTCCACCTTATAAAATTAGCCAAATTCGGGGTCTCAGTTACAATACGACTGGAGAACTCCCCGTAATAATAATTGATATTTTGCAGGAACCGCCATTATCTCATGCAAAAGCAGGAAAATGATGAATTTGAACGTACAATGGATGTCAAAGGATGAATAATTACAGAAAGGGATTTTTACTTTGAATTACAAATTTTTTCGTTGTGAACGCTTGCATGTCAGCCAATTCTAATGAAACCTCCATTTGACTACCAAGATTGAAGTACAATTTCTAGCTGTCATATGTATTTGAATGCCCATCCACCTCTAAATTTGACGGTGAATACAATTAATCTATTTGTCGTTTTTTGACGTTTTCGACCGCTGTAATTAACAAAATTGAACATTTGCAATTTGAAGAGAGAGTATATGCTACGTACAATGCCACCCGACAGATGGCGACTCCAGAAAAACAAGCACTTGATGTAATCGCAAACTTGGAACATAAGATTTACCCAAAATCACAAACTGCACCGAAGCCGGGGGCGCAGAGGATGGATAACCTCAAGAATGTAATTTACCACAACAATAGACGAGGTCATTGAACTTCTATGACCTTTGGAACGTAATTTAACACCACAAAGAATGGGTTTCTTGTCCTCGGATGACGTTGACATAAAAATGAGGTCATGGACTTTGGCTTTCTTTAAGAATGCAATTGGGTTTACATCAGAAACGAGGTCATTGACCTCAGATGACCTTGAAAATATAATTTGACACTGAAAAAATGGGTTCATTGACCTTGGTAATTAAATTTACTTCGTAAAGAAGTTTTTGACTTTTGATAACCTCCAACATGTAATTTGAGACCGCAAAACATGGTGAGAATGTAATTGGACACCACGAAAGGAGGGCATTGACCTATGATCTTGAAAATGTAATCTGACACCACAACTAATGGGTTCATTGTCCTTGGATGACCTCGAAAATTAATTCGCCCACAGTCATTGAACTTTATGCCATTGAAATTGTAATTTTACAACCCAAAAATGGTACCATTGACCTTGGATGTAACTTAAAATTGATTCTGACACCACAATTGAAGTCATTGTCCTTAGATGACATTGAAAATGTTATTTAACACCACAAATGGGATAATATTGCCCTCAGAAGACCTCAAACATGATAATCTGCTAAATCTGTCAAAATGGTCTGAGGAGGAGTCAAATATTGCATGTGAAATTTTTGCCAACAACGTCATACGATAGTGGCAATGGCAAACAAATTTTATAACGTTAAGAACGGAAGAATCGAAAACTGAGGTACAACTCTAGAGAATCAGTTGTTAAAACCATAAAAGGGAAATATTGGCAGACGTTCCCAGAATGTGGCGAAGAAGATCGAGAAATTGTTCGCGAAAAACGCCTTCGCTATCTATGTGTGAATGTGATTCACAATGTAGCAAGGGTTTTGGATTTTTTGAATTCTATCTACGTCGGCCAAATCTAAACAAGGACCGTAAAGAGCGTCGCAGTAATTGAAATGTGATAGAACCAATGCCTCACACAGTATAGTTCTGATCTGTTGACTCAGACTGAAATGATTACAGAAAATTAATTTTAAATTAACATATACTTTTCTAATCATTTCCGACACCTGTTTCTTAAATCGTAAGTCACAGTCTATGACAACACCCAAACACTTTACGCTGTCTTTTACAATTAATTCAGCTGTATTAACCGTAACCTCCAATTGAGACTTAATCTGCTCTCTCATTCTAGACTGCCCAAACAGAATTACTGACGACTTAGCGGAATTGATTCGCAAACCATGGCTTTCAGCTGTTGTAATTAAACTGCATAATGTCGGTATTCAGTATCTCATTTGTACGAATTACATCATTGCTACTGGAGGTGTCATCCGCATATTGATGAATTTTAGTCTCAGTTAAGCTTTGTGGAAATTAAGGGTATATAATATAAAAAGTAATGGACCAATGACAGATCCTTGCGGCACACCAGCCGTTATATGAGCCAAAGAAAATTTTTCCCCAGCAATCATAACAAGTTGCGTTCTATTCTCCAAACAATTATTGCGAATAAGCAAGAAACCTTCCGAACTAAAACCAACATAATGTAGTAATGCTACAGGTATTCTGTGATTGATAGTATCAAAAGCCTTGGAAAAATCAAGTTGCACAATGACCGACATCCTGCCTGAATCTCTCGCAGCAAATATATTGTCACTCATATTCAATAATGCAGTCACACAACTGTATCCGCTTCTAAAACCAGACTGAGATGCAGGCAAAATGTCATAATCACGTAGATGATCATTGATTTGTGTTGATACTACTCTTTCCAAGACGTTTGATAATACTGAAAGGATGCTAATTGGTCGCAAATCATTATAATCCTTAGGTGGGTTGCGTTTTACTAATGGAACCACCCTTACTCTTTTCCAAATATCTGGAATTGTGCTTGTCCTCAAACAAAAATTTTTTATATAAGTAACATGCGGTATTACTAAAGGACAACACAGGAGTAACATATGTAAACTTATGCCATCTTCACCTGTAGCTTTGGACATTAGGTTATTCGCATTATATTATCCTCAGAAACATCTCGAAATTTAAGTTTACCATCCAAATGAGTATGAGTGTTATGTGTATAGAAATTTAATAAGTCACAATCGCAAGGAATATTTGAATTATTTACAAAGGATTTATTTATGGCATTAACGTCACTTAACTGTGGTGGAATCTCTCTCTGAAACGTCTTATTACTATATATATTTAGTAGATATCTAAGATCCCTCCACAGTTTATGTGACTTATTCACTCGGTATTCTAAAAAAGCTTTCTTTTCTTTATTAATGGCATAATTTACATAATTTCTCAGCATTTTGTAATATTCCCAATGAGGTTTATATTTTGTTATTTTAAATCTGGCCAAGGCATCGTTTCTTAATGAAATCATACACCTAATATTATCAGTCAACCAAGGAGATGGACGTTTAGTGATGCGAGCATTTTTAACTGGAGCAAATGTATCAAATAAAAAATTGAGGTAATAAACAAATTTCTTAAGACACAATAAACATCAAAACTTTACCCTAGACTTACATACTGTAAAGTATCTTAAATACTTCAAAGTATCTTAAATACGTTAAAGTATCTTTCTAAGTTCTTAGATACTTCAAATACTTTTACGGTATCTAAAGATACTTTCAGGTACCTGAGATACATTCATATAATTTAGTTACAGTATCTAGATACCGATGTCAAGTATCTGTGACTTAAGATACTTTTTATGTGAAGTAACAATTTACGTATAGTAAATAGTTACTTTTTATTAGAAGTAACTATAATGTAACTAGATACTTTCTGCGAGTATCTTTTACAGGTCTGACTGCCGGTTATTCCGAATTAGGTTTTCATGCAGTTTTCCTTGTTCCTAAGTTAAATACTTTGTTTTTTGTTTAGCTTAAGTGTGTTAAAATGTAAGTGGTTTAAGTTAATTGGCTTGGAAAATTATTATTATGTTTAATATTAGTCCATAAAGTTAAAGCATAAAAATATGTATTTATTTGTGAACTGCTCCACATTAATTGGATGCTTTATCTGTTGTGGGGCATGAAAATCAATAGATAAATAAATAAATAAATAAATAAATAAATAAATAAATAAATAAATAAATAAATAAATAAATAAATAAATAAATAAATAAATAATTAAATAAATAAATAAATAAATAAATAAATAAATAAATAAATAAATAAATAAATAAATAAATAAATAAATAAATAAATAATTTCGTTGAACGCAATCAAGCAGATAAATTCTTTACATAATTACGACCAACATTTCTTTGAGAAGACATTTTTTAATTTACGTATTTCCTCAGGAAAAATTTAATTTCACCGTCACAGCTTGTGCGTCCATTCGACAAAAAACCTAAACGTTGACCACAGGTACAAGAAGGTCAAGCGGATTTCAATACCAAAATAATGTTTAACAAATTTCTGGACTGTAGGTACTACTTTCCGATAATTCTCCAAGGAAAGGAGAAGTAAGCTTTGTAAGTTTCTCCAACGTCTTATTTTTGTGAAAATCTTAATAGGATTCAACTGAAAAACCACTCAGGGTCGGTGTTCTCAGTACGGTAGGTAGATTTTAATTTCAATTTACTACGGGTTACCTATCATTGTCTAATTATGACCATGACGTGGGGTAAACAATAAATGGAATAACAAATCAATTATTGTTCGGTTAAATCACTGTACTTATAGCGACCACGTTCTTGTTGTTTGAGGAGAATCAATTTCCGAATCCCCATAATATCGTTTTCGTTGTCCGCTATCCCAGAAGCGTCATCTTTGGTATAATTCGGAGTTTACCTACGTGCATTCGTGTATAAAATCGGTTGAATTATGATGTGATGGATTATTTACGGTTCGTGTCGGAAGCATCGGAAATTATAAAGGTGAATTATTAATGGGACCAATATTAAATAAATCAAGGGGGCGGAATGACCGCATAACAAAGGAGGGGAAGGATAAGAAGGTGGAGGTTCGAATCGAACATACATCGCTATTAAAAGATTAAGTGGTAGCATGCCGCTGTACGTCCGTCTGAAGGGTGTAAATCTTCTCGACTGCCAAGCGTGCATTCAACAAGAGACGCGAGAACGCACCCACTTTGCGAAAATGCAAATCTGCCGTGAAACCGCTAATACCACTTTTCAATCCTTTTACTGGGGATCCGCAAATTTCACTGACAGATTTATGATTCTCCTTAGCACGTAGAAGTTTCAAAAGCTTTTCGTGCATGCCCTATTTACTAAATTTCCGCAGGTCGGTCTGTGAACTGGATAAATCAATGAGGGTTGGCAAAGCGATTTCGCTACGTTTTAACGGCGAGCTCTGAAACGACTGTTGCTTTATGCAAATTTAAGACTTCCTCTCTGAATTACAATCTAAATAACATTTCAGGGTTGAATGTTGTCAATGACCGCTCTACCTCTACAATTGTACCCTGTCCATCTACTCTTATGTAATAATTCACCGTAATCTAGGCAATTAAAGTCCTCGCCCCTTGGAATAAAAGTGAGATTAAGTGAGCAAATTTCGACTCCTGCTTTTTATCACCGCCCCAGTATCGCACTTAGTAGGTATAGGTAATCCAATGTAAGCTTATTAAGTCTTCTGGTGGTCAATCGGACTTGGTGTATTTCTCAAAGTGGTTCGGATCGAGACTCTCAATTTGGAGGATATAAATTTGGATTTGTTAAACTTGTGGATTCTTTTTAGTTGTATTCTCTTTTTCTGGGGTGTTAATCAATTTACTTCGAAACCGTTGCCGTATCATTATAATTATTTTCTAAATAACCTTTTATTAATTGGAAGTAGGTTAATTTCTGTGTTCTCAAAGAAATTTAAATCTAAGTGCTGTCGTTTTGTCGTATTCAAGGTCAATGGCCCAATTTTTGTGTGTCATATTTCATTTTTAAGGGTATTCGCCCTTGCAGCCTTACAAAATATTTGAAACGGCATTGAAGTTTTATAAAGTCCTATAGAGACCACGCAAAGCTTTCGAGAACACATTGAAATTTAATTCAGCCTAGAAAGGCCTCTAAAGAGTTGTAAGATGTGTCAGCTTTGTACCCATATAGCAGGAATTGTTCACTGCACGTACATTTTTGTTCCATGGGACAAATATGTACGCCTGATGTACGTACAGTTGTGTCAAACTATAACCCTATAACGTACAAAGTGCGTAAATGGTACACCGGCAACTAACAATTTTGCATTTGATCATATAACATTTTGGGCCTTTGGTATTTTGTCTTTGGATACAAATACATAGTACGTACAGCCTTGGATTTACGGACGTACATTTGACGTACGCGGTACGTTATTTTTCCACCAACACGTACATACTAGGTATGTACTTTGCCGTACGTACTATGTACGGGAGCAAGGGTAAGTACATTATACATACATAACAGTACGTCTAATGTATGTACGGCATAGTACGTACCTAGCATGTACAAGGTAGTGCAAAAATAACATACCATGTACGTGAAATGTACGTACATGAACCGTAAGTGTACGTAAAATGTACGTCCATAAATCCAGCGCTGTACGTACTATGTACTTGTAATGTGCGCACTTCTGTTATTTAGGGTAGGTCCATAGGTTGATATGTAAAACACTAACCGTACCTAACCTGGCATAAGAATCGTTTACAGTGCGCTAAAGTACTTTGAAAAAAAAAGCCCAGAAGCCTTCTAAAAAGTAGAATTCCTTGATAGAGCATTTGACTGTTTTTCCAGAAACGTACTACTTTCTAGGTCAATATCCGGAACGTTTTTGATAAATCCATCCGTCTTCTAATTATTTCGAAATTGGGCCATAAACTGAGCCGGTCTAACTGGGCTCATTTAGAGCACGAAAAAATATGAAATAATTTAACTCAATCACCATCTACAATTACACATATGAAATTAGAGCCCGGGGTGTAATTCTCGCTAATTAAATTAAAACCGTAATCAAAGCGTTCATTTGTTGAAAGCTCGCAAATGCCGCCCGCTAGCGTTCCCTTATTGTAGATGTAAATGCAATTAATTCAGTTTTAATAATATAATCAATAATATTAACGATTTCACGCAGATTCTTTACTACAGCCCTGTGTAAAGTTACTAATTTATTTCACACCCCCGTACTTTGTTAGCACGCTATGTAATCAACGTGAAACTTCCGAATTTGATTACGCCGGAAGTATATCTGGTCGGAATAACTTTACGGTATTTATTTATTGCATTTATATTGAAGTTTGCCATTTACCAACTAACGAACGTGTAGAGCGCGCTGGCCAATTTACAAACTAAGTTGCAATTTACCGGTGTTCCTTTTAAACTAATGAGATCGTGAAAAATTTACTTACATCCTACTTTCAGGAAAGTTGTGTACTGAAATGCATCTGCAGCTCATAAATAAAAAGGGTTGTTTGTAATGCATACGTAAGATGGCACTAATGTAAATTTATTGCGACTAGTCCCCGTTTTTGGGGGGGTTTTCATGTTAAATCATTTCTATTCTCTACCGGCGTACATTAAAGACAATGAATATCGTGTAATTTCAGGAAGACTTTCGCATATAACTGCAAGGCAAGGAGGTCTCCTCCCAAAGGACTGATAAATAATACATTACACATTCCGCCGTGTAAAGATGTGATGTATTGCGCTTTAAGTGGATGATTACGAATTTAAATTTCGTGCTGCTCTGCTAAGACGGTAAATTATGACTCGCACTGGATATACAACTTGTGAATATACAGTCACACAAGGATACATTTTTAAAATTAACACAGAAGTTTGAATTTAAACGTTTTGAGTCACAACTTTGAAACGAAAGGACACACCGCGGTTTTTTTTAGTTTCTCGCAGCTGCAGCAGCTAAATACCTGAGATACGATCAACGTTTGGCCAGTTCAAGACAGAGCTGGGCAGTATTCGATTTTGTAAATACTTTTTAGTATTCAAATCCTTTAAAGTATTCAAATACTTTGTAATTAAATACTTTTATGGAAGCAGTATTTGTATTTGTAACTCAAATACTTTCACAAATATTTAGTATTCGAATACTTCGCATAGTATTTGAATACCTTCCTTTTTTACCAAAAATCGACTACACCAAAATTTCTCGGGAAAACACTTTTTCTTATTAATTTTGGTGCGTAGAATCCAAAACAATTCGTACTTTTTCGATTAGACTTCTCAATCAAAAGTGATAGACTAGAAACCAATTTCGAAAAAAAATTCAAAGGGCTGTAACTTTTGAACTAGTAGCCCAATCTTGGAACTGTTTGAAATTATGGATTCTACAGGCACCATTCTATAAGAAAAATGTTGTTCCGGGTCGATCTGAGACAATTTTTTTTTCGAGTCTCAAAAAAGGGCAGTGTTTAACCTTCCTTTTTTACCAAAAATCGACTACACCAAAATTTCTCGAGAAAACCTTTGATAGTATTAGAATACTTTTGAAAGTATTCGAATACTTTTGAAAGAATTGGAATACATTCTAAAGTATTTGAATACTTATTTTTTAAAGTATTTGAATACTTTTCAA
The DNA here is from genome assembly GCF_008802855.1 of Photinus pyralis. Classification (NCBI taxonomy): domain Eukaryota; kingdom Metazoa; phylum Arthropoda; class Insecta; order Coleoptera; family Lampyridae; genus Photinus; species Photinus pyralis. The sequence continues at coordinate 1,972,388 of NW_022170878.1, read as the reverse complement.
TGTATCTGTATCTAGTATTCGCTTGTGCTGGACGTAAAAGTATTTAGTATTCAAATACCTTTTATTTGTGTAAAGTATTTACTATTTAGTATTCAAATACTTTTTGAAAGTATTCTGCCCAGCTCTGGTTCAACATTAACTGATAGGTACCTCTAATTAGTCTTCTCTTAAAGTTGTCTCGAGTCCCATAGAAATTGTCTGATTTCAGAATTCCCCTAGGTCGAAGTTCGTATTCGTGGTACATGACGTTGACAGTGTTGGACACTTGGTTCTTAACTACCCGAAGTCATACTGTAATTGATCATCGAGTATCTTTGACCACATAACCAACTGACAAGCCACTCCAGAAGCGACCCTGTCAGATCATAGAATAATAGGATATAATAATAGGATAGCGAAGACTAAAAAAAAACATTTGAACAAAAGCAGACCTGCTAAGATCCGGGATATAGTAGGATAGAATCATTCGAAATGTGGTGCTATAGAAGGATAATGAGGATTATCTGGATGGATAGGCTAAGAGACGAAGCAGTCTTGGGGCTAGTAGGTACAGGAAAGTAGGGAAATGTGGAAAACCGTACAGAAAAGACAAGATGGAATAATAGTGTACGTGCTCAGACACGGAAGATTAGTACAGCTAGCCAAAGAAGGTGGGGCAGAGGGCAAAAGGGCGGTAGGGTGACAGAGGCTTAGATACATAGACCAAATAGCTAGGGACGTAGACAAGGGTAGTTATATAGAAATGAAGAGAGTAGCGCAGGATAGGAGAGGGTGGAGGGCTGCGCCCAACCAATCCTAGGATTGTAGGCTCAAAGAAGATAATTCCTTTGAAATTGACTGCAAGGGAGCCCTCCAAAAGGGTTATCGTTGTAGAAAATGTGATTCTTTCTTTTATATTAGGGAGAAGATTGTAAAATTTCAATACAATTAGAAAACTCAAAATTGTTTTTACTTTTCTGTTGCCAAACAACGCTAATACAGCACACTCACTTCCCCACAATCGTAATCCTCCTTGGAGAAACACTTAGAGAGCGCCCTTTCGGGAGACACCTCTTTGGTTCTGCGCACTTACAGAACAAACTAGATCTTCTTACCAACCCCATTGTGGAATCATTTGAACAGGCATGTCCTGCGAGGACTACCAAGACGCCCCATAACAATTTCTGGTGGTGAATGGCGCTCGAAAAGCAGAAAACTCATTTGGGAAAACTGTTCAATAAGACAAAGAAGAGCAAAGCTACAAGCGATTGGGAGGAGTGTAAGTTAAGGCTGTATAAGGACATTAGGATATGTCGGAGAGAGGCATGGAAGAATTTGTGCAGCTCTTTAGGATTCTACATCCCGCCTAAATATAGTTCATATTACAACCCAGCTATAGCCTCAGTTCCCATCCTCTTAGAGACAGCCGAGATACTGAACTTTTCCGGAGCCTGGTTTCGGCTCGTGTGGCGCAGTTCAGTTAAAGATGGACTGTGGTGCTAAGGGTCCCTGGTTCGAATCCGGGTCCGGGCATGGATATTTGTAAATGTTTAGTCACTAAACATTTACAAATATCCTTAGTGGGTTGGGTTGGTAGAGCAGGATTTGCTGAAACCCCGCCCACTCAAAAATAAAGGCAAAAAATAAAATAAATAAGGCCGACTAAGATTCACATGGCATACACCTTTAAAAGGATTTTTCTGATTGACTCAAACAACCCCGTATTAGGGATCCAGCGATTTAGATATCACGGAGACTTGGGAATTAAGCCTTTGGGTGTTTTAAACTTGATTCTTCGTTACATTACAAAATGTTGTATAAGGGTCGTGAAAAGAAGTGCTAAAGGGCTACAGGTCTCGATACTTTACCCTCTCTGTGATTGTACATTAAATGATATTGTGAAACAAACCAATACGACAGTAAAATAAGGAAACGTTAGGAAATCATATTTTTTCTGCCAATAGTCCACTGAACCGTCCATAAGGGTTATTAATCGAACTGCTTGACGCGAAAGGGCTACACGTACGTTTCAGTAGATTTTCTGAATCTGAACGTTCCTGTACTGGTAAATATTCATAGTTCCACACGAAAACAAATTGCCAAAGAAAGCGGGACGACAGTGAAATAAAGGAAAATTGGGAAATGAGCTCGTGCCTCCTAACACGAGCCTGTATCCGCACTTGTTACGAGTACGAAATTGATGAAAGGAAGTGTAGGGTCTGTGTTTGTCATAAGGGGAAGGCCTTCTAACCTCTATCAAAAAGCATCACGACATCAGTTTCGTAGTTGAACCAATTATCCTAGTTAAGCTCCTCCGAGTTCGTCACACGTCGGACGCCAGTTAAATGAGACCAACATCCCCTTCTTTCATTCGCGAATATGTACTTATATTTGCCGTTTCGGAAATTTATACCGGCCGTTAACGACGCGTGAAGGTGGAAACATGTGGCGATAATCGTTTCGCGTCATGAGATTCAATTTTTCTTAATGCGAGAAACCAAAGATTTTTAGTGTATCCAATTTTGTCGAGAAGTCTACTATCTGAGCTGGCGGTTTTTCGGTTTTTGGCAACCAAACCCGCATTCTTATCAGCTGATTGGGCACTTTTACTAACTTAAACGCTGCAGTTTCATTAAAAACCTTCAGGTACTATATGCATAGAATTAATGCAGTAGCTTTTAGTGCAACTCAACCAACTACCTACATTAATTAACTGCAGATTACCTTAAAATGTTGATACTGAGAGAAATTATTCGAGTTCTGGATTTATATCGCAGTTAAAATGGTAATGCGGTGTAGTAATGCCTCTTTTGAATTTCATATTCAGATTTGATAACTGAATGTATAAAATTTTTCTATGCTGTTACTGGTGGTATCTCTATTTTTATACGCACAAGGGAAACCTGTAAAATTTTTTTAGGTTATATTCTTTTATTAAACTTTAATGCTCGAATATATCTTTCGGAGATGCCGTAAAATAAAATATGGGTTTTGTTTGATGCGTATAAATTTTATTGACGTATAAAAATAACTGGTCAAAAAAAGTCTTAAAACGCTAAACTTTCATAAAGTCCCTGCGAAAATCGAGCCAGGCATTCTTTCACATTTTTATATTTGACTTTGCAAGTTTTATTACTTTGTCGAGGTATTGATTGGTAAATGGTGGATCGTATTTGAAGGCGATGGTCGCCAGTAGAACACGGACACCCTGCGCGAGCGCCATCTGTGACTTTTAACGGAGATAATATTGTATACGAACTGCCAGTTTTGTGAATAATTGATGTATCGTAAACCAATTTAGTCACATCTTATGTTCTTACCAATTGAAAGAAAATTGGAACTATATTTAGGTACAAATCTAATCACACTTTAATCTTCACTTCAGGATAACGCAAAGTGTGTGAGACACAAATTGAATACTTGTGTGAGCCAACTTTCCCCCCCCCCCCCCCACCTTCGGGGATGTGCCGGGAAAACGTCGACGTGATTTTGCAATCTTTATTCAGTCACGATTGTTGCAATACGTATTTTTAGGAATCAATATCGGCGCCCTTTTGATCGAGATTTCGGTGGTGATCAACAGAGTTGGATGTCATCGCAGCAACTCCAAGGATGCGAAAGAGAAAATGGGCCGAGTTCAGGGAGTAGGTATGGAGGCGGCACGCTCCTACACTTCGGAGCTACCCCCGCCACCGTCCTACACTGGCCTACACTTTTCCAAAATCGTGCTCGGACACGAATGCGATGAAGCCAATCTTATCGTCGGCGCTAAATTTTACGTGCCAATCTCTCCAAATACAAAACAGTTGCGAATTCGGTTACCTTTCGCACGAGAGTTTTAAAAATTTCGAGGATTTCCAAGAGCAATACGCGGTACATTTATAAGTGATAATTTCGTTAACCTAACCTCACCAAAATTTTATTTTAACCTTCGATCTCCTCGCACATTATATTCTCCTGATACCAGATTTCTGAGCTAACCTAACTAGCACGCTAACCTAACCTCACTTAAATTTTATTTTAACCTTCGATCTCCTCGCACATTATATTCTCCTGATACCAGATTTCTGAGCTAACCTAACTAGCACGCTAACCTAACCTCACTAAATTTTATTTTAACCTTCGATCTCCTCGCACATTATATTCTCCTGATACCAGATTTCTGAGCTAACCTAACTAGCACGCTAACCTAACCTCACTAAAATTTTATTTTAACCTTCGATCTCCTCGCACATTATATTCTCCTGATACCAGATTTCTGAGCTAACCTAACTAGCACGCTAACCTAACCTCAGGGCAAAAAACCAATTTCGACAAAAAATTCAAAGGGCTGTAACTTTTGATCTAGTTGTCCGATTTTGGAACTGTTCGAAATTATGGATTCGGCAGGCTACATTCTACATATAAGAAAATGTTTTTTCCCGGTCGATCTGAGAGAGCAATAAGCAGTACATTTATAACTGATAATTTCGTTTAGTAGTTAGACGAGGCCGATCCTGAAGTGAATTATGGTGTAGACCAAATTTGGTTACTGAGGGTTAATGAAAATGTCAAAAATTCAACATATTTCCTATTGCATAGTCGTAATGAAGGTAAAATAAGCTTTCCAACGATGTGTTGCGAGACCTGTGTTGCCATTTAAAAAAAAAACAAAATGGCGGCCGTGTCAAAAGCCATACGGGACAAGAATTTTCTTTTCATGCTAGAATATGCACAAACACATCTTATTAAGTTCCAAAACGTTCAGACCAATATCTCCAACCAAGCGCTATGGTTCCATCTTTATTAGCCACTCTGTATAATATAATTATATTATTACTGTCAAATTACCAAACACCGCTACGTTTTTCGATGAAGCAATATGTAATAACCCTAACTATTACACAACTCATATGAAAATGCAGTGTAAAAAGTGTAAAAAATATGCAAATAATAGTATATTAAGAAACAAGTGTATAATCAAGTCTTTAAAGCACGCGCAACGAGTTTAAGAGCACAACGCGCAGCGGAGTGCATTTAAACGTTGCAAGTGCCTTAAAGACCAATTATACACGCGTTTCTTATAGTATTTTTTATTGTACCTGCAATATAATTTAAAGATAAGGGAAATAAAATGACATCATATTGACTTTATACATTTCTGATTAAGTGGGCTAATTATTTATCATTCGCGTATAATAAAAATCACCGTCTTTGTAAATAAAATGACTTCGGTTGATTAAGACAATACACCGTCTATTCAGTGGGTTCTTGCTGCAGCAGAAGAACCTGTAAAACCCAAAAGCAAAAGCATAATTATAAAGAATATAGGAAAAACTGTGCATTCATTCAAAACTTCAATCAATATTGAGATTAGAAAGTGGAACAGATTTGGTAGCATACGTCCCACGTGCTTTTGTGAAAGCTTTCCACAAAGGATACGAGCCAAAGACACCTTTTTCATCTGCAAAAAGCGATCAGAGAGGATCTTTTATTTCAATCCCAAATTACAAATAATAGGTATAATTAAAAAACGTATTATACAGGGTGTTTGGTAAACATGCGGCAAAAATGAAAGAGGTTATTCCTTGGACTATTCTAATGTTATTTTATCCTTTGATGGACGAAGATACATGTGTAATTTCTGCCCTTATTACTTCAATCCCAAATTACAAAGGTATAATTAAAAAACGTATTATATACGTTTGTCAGAATAATACTAAAAAATGTTTATTTATCTAGTTATTTTCAATGTTTCTTATGACAGTTTCGTTAGAATATGACATAAGATATACGTAATTTTGATAGCAACATATAAGCATTTCAACGAAATCTTTTATTTAAGAATTCATTTAAAGTACACTTAAAAAAATAATAATAATAGAATTTAATTTAAATTTAATTCAACTTAGTTTTATAAAATGTAAATTTATTACCTTGTATCTATGCGTAGAATATACGATACCTAATTTTTATCCGTATTTTAGAGGATGTTAGTATACCAATATTCCCGTATGGTAAATCAATGGTGTTATATACTTTTTTTTTAAATACTACTAAAGATCGTTTATTTATATACCTATTGTCAACGTAGAACATGAACTCTATGGTATATTATATATACAGTGACATTCATTTAGAAGTAGACATAGGGATTTCTTATGTTTAGTTTTAGAAAACAAAACCTCTTCTAAAGGACGTCTAATTTTATGCAACCAAAATAACTTGTTAAAACAAACGAAGATTTTGCTATCAAATTGATTGATCGGAATATGATTCATTTGGCTTCATATTTTTATTTTCGTTCGTGTACGATGTATTCAACTAAAGAAAAAGTTGATACTGTCAATTGGTATTGTGTCAGTTATAGTTCAAGAAGTAAGGGTGTTGATCACTACAAAATTAGTGGTTATTTAAATGCGATCAGCATAAGACACCGTAAACAACTCTCAATTTTAATCGAGGATATGAAACTGAATGTTTTAATTTTTGGGAAGAGAATCCCATAAGAAATTTAAGGGAAATAGCGGCCAAATTTAATATCTCTTTATCATAACCTAAAGCACATGTCGTTTTTATTAAAATCTAGATTGACAATGCAAAATGCGTGCGCGTGTTGTTTCAGTTGCATAAAATTAGGCGTCTTTCAGAAGAGTTTTGTTATTTAAAAGTAGACATAGGAGATCCTTGTGGTCTTTGGTCTACAAAAAAAGTATATCATGCTACCTGTATCGAATTTATCCTTCAAAAGTGCTTTAAAAACGTTTTTTTAAACGCAATTGCGCTGCTGGGTATTTCGTAAGATAAGGAACAATTTTTGTTTAATTACAAAAGCTAGCTGCCATTTGAATATTGTTCCGTCGAGCAAGGCGAATCAAATACATTCAGCCAAATTAAGAAGAAAAGCAAATTTTACCACTTTCTTGGGGGTAGCTTCCAAACGCAACACAAATAATTGTTTTGGCCCTCTCTATCGCCCAATTTTGTATCTACATATTTACATCATTTTTACTGTTTTGTAATCTAAAATTGACAAGACCTTTGTAAAATACTCGGAAATATATTCATTAAAAAAAGAGCTGCTCGATTCTCGCGAAACCATGAACATTTGTCAACCTCCGTATTTTTTTTCTAATGCAAAAAGCGCATTGTTCTCAATAAGTCACCATTAATATTCTTAAACGTTTACAAAATGACGTTCTATAAATTCTCTCATAAAAGGCAAACCTCGTATGCATTACGTAAACAGTGCAATATATTAAAGTATAGAGAACAATAAATAAATAGGGCATTTAATACGTCAAAAGTATGAACCGCTGCCATTAACAATTACATGATACGTTACATTTTATCCCATATACGTAAGCCGAACAATTTATTGTTATCCTTGTGGCATTTTCATTATGAACGTAAAAAATTCAGGATTAACTTGGCGTTTCGACACGCTACCGTTTAAAATTTAATAAAGCGTCTCAAATAAACAAAAAAGCGACGCTTTTATGCTCAATTAGGCTATTACGTTGCATGATAGAATGACATCGGAATATTTATACTGATCGTAATAAGACAAAACTATTTGTCGAGATAGTTTCATTGCAATCGGATGCCAACGTAATAATAATGAAAAACAATCCCCCTGTAAGAGTTCAATTTGTTTCGTCTCGTCTCAGATATTTACCTTGGCGTCGTTTTTATACTACGGATTTATTTGCTGCGACTTCTTTTCCCTTCGTCAATTTGTTTCCACCTTTTTGCAAGTTTATTTCGTCTGTAGCTAACAGCCGTATTTAATGAAGAAATACTAACCAGCAAAGTAAAGCGTACCTAAGATTAATTGCCACATTTTTATTAGGGACGCCTATTCGTCATCATGAAGATGTCGTTTGGGGTGGATTTCTGATACGGAATAAATTGTACTTTAGTGTATGTCTGCAACATGATAGAAGCATTCGATTTCATTACAATGGCGAATAGGGAAAAGCTTATGAAACTTTGAATATAAAAATAATTTTTGAAATTATGTACCTACCCAAATAACACCAGTACGTACATTGCAAATACATAGTACGTACGGCGCTGGGCGTACATTTTACGTACATTTACGGTTCATGTACGTAAATGGTACGTTTTGCACTACGTTGTACATGCTAGGTACGTACTCTGCCGTACGTACATTAGACGTACTGTTATGTATGTATAATGTACACACTCTTGCTTCCGCACATAGTACGTACGGTAAAGTACGTACCTACTGTGTACAAACAGGTCAAAAATAACGTACCATGTACGTGAAATGTACGTCCGTAAATCCAGGACAAAATACAAAGTGACTCATTCTCTCTACCCCCAAATTGGTGTATTACTTCACGATAAATGGACTAGGCGCAAAATTCACCACTTCTATACTAATGAGTAATGAGTCACGCGTACCGTCCAGCTACAGGAATTAGAAAACTTAAGTAAGGAAAGCAGGCCTTGGTACCTGAAAGATCAAAGCTCATGATCACGTGCAAAATTATCAGTTGATGCAAATTGCCGGCGTACCATGTACGTATTTTGTACGTTAAAGGAGTTATAGTTCGTGATCGTGTACGTACATGAGACGTACATATTTGTCCCATGGACGTACGTACTTAAAATGGAACAAAAATGAACGTACAGTGGACAATTCGTGTTATATGGGTACGACATTATACATTTTCTTCTACTTTTTCTTGTCTCGCAACTATTTTTTGGCATTTTATTAACACACTCACCCTATAAACTACCGTAGGGTGGTTGAGAGTTTGTGAGAGAATCTAGGTTAATATTCCTGTTAAAAGCATTCGTGGTGAAACTATGGGTGATCTCCAATTCAAGAGAGAAATTAGGAACACCCACGATAAATCAGAATGGAGCGTATCAAACAACACTTCGTTTGTGTTATAACAATCACTGTTATTACAATCTTTTACTTTATCAACTAATATTTTTTTAATATACTATTACGGTGTGCAGAATGTACTTAAAACACCAAAAAAACAAAATTGTAAGTAAAAAGGAAAAATAACACCACCTATAATCGACATACAACTTTTATGTTATTTTAACTCCACAACAGAATTGGTGGTAAATTTTTTACAGTGACGCTTAATTGGGAAAAAGGGGGTGGATCGGTGTGACCGAAACACATAACAACATTTCGCATTGCCAAGAAAAAGGAAAGAGACCGACCTGATGTAGTGTTATCTACAAATTTCCACTAACTGCTAAAAGTTGGAATGCCATAAATATCCCCCTTACCGCGGTTTCTACTTTAAAAGTTTTATAAAAAGATTTATTATTCGATGTGGGCCGCAACTCTCGGAAAACAAAATTATTTAAAATTAAACGAATTTATAGGGGCGTTTTAATTGTAATCAATGTCTAGAAAACTACCCCGCATAAATTGTCTTTCGAAACTTTTCCACTTCTCGAAACTTTTCGTATAGTTATATACGTTTTTAACCCCCTAGTAGTACATCCGTTAATGAAAGCGGCCGGGGGACGGTTTGGTTGGGTTGCGAAATTTTTATGCCCCCTTTTTTTCTCGTGTATATACAGTATAATATGAAATGCTTTAAGGTTGTTTTCTATATGTTTTCGTCCTATTTGGTATTTAAATGTATCCCAGTTGCTGGATGTTGAAAGCGACACTGTAAAAAGAATAAATTTTCAAGCTGCTATTATTTACAGAGCAGAGATTTTCCATACATATTAAATTTTTATGTTAATTCTCGAATGGGTCCTTTATTTGAGTCCATGTTATAAATCTAATGCATGTTTACGTGCAAATAAGAGTCTTTTCAAAGTCGTGCCTGCACACAATAGGCGAGCTTGGAGAAGTTTTCGCCGCCGCCTAAAAAGCACAGATTCAGCTTGCACAAAAAGTGTATCGTTTGCTGTGGAATATATTCGACATTTTTCACCGCAAAATTTTCCTCTTTGCTAACATACTTCAACATACAAATTAAACATAGCCAACCCTGATTTTTATCGAATTTGAGATCAATGTGTTGTGTATTATTGAGGTTTAACTTTGTTTGAATACTCGCGTTGTATTTTGATTTGATTTTATTGTTCATTTAGGAAAATTTGGAAATATTTACGTGAAATGCTTTGTTAACAGTTATCTCATGTTATCTCCGGTCGTTGCGATAAGAAATTTGTTATCGCTGCTTAAGCTAATTAGCTTCAAGCCGATTTCGCCGATCAGAAAACACAGTGTTTAATTTCAAAGGCGCAAATTCAAATTGAGGGTAGGTATAAACTGAAAGAGAAAGGAATGCTTTAAATAGCAGAGAAAGATTTGGTGGAGGTTATAAAGGAGCCGGTACTTTTTCCGTTCGACAATCGGCCAGATTTGAGTATATTTGTTGCAAGACAGAGCCAATTTTGGCGTTTTAGGAAAAAGTTAGTTGAGTGCTATAAGAGATTCTTATTACGCCGTTTAAAGTGAGTGTTTAAGTCGAGATAAAGAAATGAAATTTACGATGAGGTAGTCGGAGAGTTGAGTTTAACGGCCAGTTATCGCTTATGTGAAACCTTTTTCTAAGGTCTCCAAGTATCAGTTAAAGGATTCCTTTCCACCATCAAAGAGCCAATACTACATGTGTAATTCAAAAAAGCTAGTGCCGTCTAGATCGAGATTCAAGTGTAGTCAACGAAGTGAGTTTTCAAACTCCTATGGTTTAGTGTTTGTGTTGTAGTCTAGCAAAGCGCAATGTTAAGGATTATTCAACCGCAAAGACGAGGTCATTGACCTCTGAGAATCTTCAGAATGAAATATAACACCGCAAAAAGTTAGGTCATCGACTTTTGGTAATATTAAAAATAAAATGTGACACTAAAAAGAGAGGTCATTGTGCTTTGCTGGCCTTGCAAACGAAACATGGCACCGCAATAAAGTGGAGGTCGTTGACCTTGAAATGTAAATTAAAAAGCGTAACCACACGTTGAAATCTGATGACTTGAAAATGTGACACCGCAAAAAAAGAGGGCCTTAAACTTTGACATCCACCACTGATTACACCACAAAAAATGGGGTATTGGACTCTAGTGACCTTGAAAATGTACTGAATTCGCAAAAATGAGATCATGATGTAATCTTGAATATGAAAACAAAAAATGGGGTCGTCGAGCAATCGTTGACATCTAATGACCTTCAAAATGAAAAATGACATCGAAAGAAACAAGGCTATTGACCACTTATGACCTTGAAAATGAACTAGGATTACACAAAGATGAGCTCATTGACCTCTGATAACCTTGAAAATAAATGTGACCACAAAAAAGAGGAGTCATTGACATTTAATAACCTCTTGAATATAGATTATGACACCTCAAAAAATGAGGTCATTGAACTTCTATAAGCTTGAAAATGAAATGAGACACCGCAAAAAAGGAGTCATTAACTTCTGATGAACTTTAAAATAGAATACGACCTTTGATAACTGAAATAAAATGCTACGTCATAGATTGACATCTGATGACCTTATGGCACCTCAAAAGATAAGGTCACCACCGAGGTCACTACTATTTATTACACCATACACTGTACTTTGATAACCTTGAAAATGGAGGGATAAACCGCGAGGAAAGGGGGCGCTGACACATTTGACAATCTTGAAAATAAGAGAAAGTACGGCTATTGACCTTTATGATTTTAAACATGAACCAGAAAACTAGAAAACTAAAAAAGGAAGTCATTGACCTATAATTGCTTGAAAATTAAACATGACACACACAGAGTCATTGACCTCCGATGACCTTGAAAGTAAAATATGGGTGGTTGAGGTTGATTACCCTGAAAACTAAACATGTCACCACAAGAAATTGAGATCACTGACCTCTGGTGATCTTGTAAATGAAACGTGACACCGCAAAAGTAAAGTCATTGAACTCTGATGATTTGAAAATGAAATATGGCACAGAAAAAATGGACCATCGACTTCTAGTAACCTTGAAAATGAAATGACATCACGAAAGGGGTCATTGTTCTTTGCCGCCCTTGGGAATTCAATAGGGTAACGCAAAAAGTGGAAATCATTGACCGTTGATAACCATGAAAATTGAAATATGACACCACGAAATAGTCATTAACCTCTGATGACCTTCAAAACGCAAAGAAATGGAGGTCATTGAGCTCTAAAAATGAAATATGATACCACAGAAATAAAATGTCAGTTAACTCCGATGGCCTTAAGAATAAAATATGACATTCAAAAATTGGGCCATTTACCTTTAATCACCTTAGGACTAAAATGTGGCACCGCAAAAAAATGGGGTCGTTGACCTTTGGTAACCTTGGAAAGTGAAGAATGACTTTCTAGTCTATAACCTTTGATTGAGAAGTCTGATCGAAAAAGTACGAATTGACTTGGATTCTACGCACCCAAATGAATAAGAAAAAGTGTTTTCCCGAGAAATTTTGGTGTAGTCGATTTTTGGTAAAAAAGGAAGGTTATATACTGCCTTTTTTGAGCCCCGAAAAAAAAATTGTCTCAGATCGACCCGGAATAAAAATTTTCTTATAGAATGTGGCCTGTAGAATCCATAATTTCAAACAGTTCCAAGATTGGGCTACTAGTTCAAAAGTTACAGCCCTTTGAATTTTCTTTAGAAATTGGTTTCTAGTCTATAACTTTTGATTGAGAAGTCTGATCGAAAAAGTACGAATTGTTTTGGATTCTACGCACCAAAATTAATAAGAAAAAGTGTTTTCCCGAGAAATTTTGGTGTAGTCGATTTTTGGTAAAAAAGGAAGGTTATACACTGCCTTTTTTTGAGCCCCGAAAAAAAAATTGTCTCAGATCGACCCGGAAAAAAAATTTTCTTATAGAATGTGGCCTGTAGAATCCATAATTTCAAACAGTTCCAAGATTGGGCTACTAGTTCAAAAGTTACAGCCCTTTGAATTTTCTTTCGAAATTGGTTTCTAGTCTATAACTTTTGATTGAGAAGTCTGATCGAAAAAGTACGAATTGTTTTGGATTCTACGCACCAAAATTAATAAGAAAAAGTGTTTCCCGAGAAATTTTGGTGTAGTCGATTTTTGGTAAAAAAGGAAGGTTATACACTGCCTTTTTTTGAGCCCCGAAAAAAAAATTGTCTCAGATCGACCCGGAAAAAATTTTCTTATAGAATGTGGCCTGTAGAATCCATAATTTCAAACAGTTCCAAGATTGGGCTACTAGTTCAAAAGTTACAGCCCTTTGAATTTTCTTTAGAAATTGGTTTCTAGTCCATAACCTTTGATTGAGAAGTCTGATCGAACAAGTACGAATTGATTTGGATTCCTCGCACCTAAATTAATAAGAAAAAGCGTCTTCCCGAGAAATTTTGGTGTAGTCGATTTTTGGTAAAAAAGGAAGGTTATACACTGCCCTTTTTTGAGCCCCGAAAAAAAAATTGTCTCAGATCGACCCGGAAAAAAATTTTCTTATAGAATGTGGCCTGTAGAATCCATAATTTCAAACAGTTCCAAGTTAGCAGTTCAAAAGTACAGCCCTTTGAATTTTTTTCGAAATTGGTTTCTAGTCTATAACTTTTGATTGAGAAGTCTGATCGAAAAAGTACGAATTGTTTTGGATTCTGCACCAAAATTAATAAGAAAAAGTGTTTTCCCGAGAAATTTTGGTGCAGTATTAAAAAGAGATCTTCCAAAGGTAAGTTGCGCAGTTTCTTTAATCGGAATACTTCCAAAAGGTTTGTGGTTATTCTTAGTCAACTTCAGTTCTAGCCAAAGAATTTTGTACTGGTGAAAAACTCTCAAAGTAGATTTCTTAAGGGAACTTGACGCTAGTAATTATCCTATTGATTGTCTCAATGAGCTTGAAAGTAGGGTAGCTTTATATCTAGCGTGTACGTTATTATCCCTTTGGGTGGAATTTAATTGCAGCTTACATAAATGTATAACGCTGTTTTCGTATATTTCTTTTAAATTGCATTGCTGGGCCACGGGCGCGCTAATTAATTTCGTTCCACCACTAACAGAGAACAAGGGCAGTCTTCACAACAGGCTCGCTGTAGGTACGTTAGAGTAGTCACGTTATAATCCTCTTAGTTGAAGTAACGTACATGAATTACCTACAACCTCTCGAATTTATTTTCGCATAGGTAACAGGATTTGGTCCCTTTATAAATTTGTTAGCCAGTAATCACGTTCGAGGCGGTAATGTATTTTTAATAGCGTCCCCGAAAATGCATCAAAACGGATTAAGAAATCAGGACTAAAGGCAGGAAATTACCACGGTAGGTAGTCGTAATCGTGATCAGTATAATAATGTATTATATCGTGCTTTCCTCGGCACTTGATGGCAATGACGGTGTACAACAATATCCTTTTTATAGCTTCGGAATAATGTGTTTACATTTACTTTATGTTTTTATGGCCACTTAAAGCGCGGATTCGCTGCACATTTTTTGTTTGTTGCCATACTTTCAACGAACGAACGATCCGTCAATTCCTAACCTCGAACTTTCCTAAGTAATTAGTTTAAATGTTTTGTCCACCCGTAACTGTTAGGTATTAACACTTTAGCTACCGCTGTTAGCCCGCCTGTTAATAATAATGAACTTTGGTGTGCGAAATTGAAATTGTTTTAAAGTTTGGGGTATATATTACATACCTCCCGCTTAGCTCAATAGACCCATCGTTTAGCGACGCATAACTTGCAGATCTAATTGGAATGCGTTTCGGAATCCAATATTTCTTGCGATTTTAAATCTGCACAGTCTTTCTGGTGGTGGTTGATAAGTAGAGTCTAAAATTGTTTCTCAATTACAGCGTTAATAGGAACGAGTTCATTTTTCCGTCAATGATAATCTCATTAATATATCTGAGTATATTTGGGCGAGTTATGCAACTTCTATATAGCCCTACCTTTTAATAAATCTTTTTACTCCTCTTATTTCAAAATTCTTACAATCTCAAACTTATTCCTGCTGGCCAGATAATTAAACCCCCCGTAGCAAACAATGTAACGAGTAATTATAACCCTAGAATACTGTTGTACGTAAAAATTACGTATAATTTCAAACACTGTCCTTTGCAAACAGCAGTAAGTGTATATTGCCATATTTGCCCCACAGCAAAGAAAGTAATGACAACAACGTACTGCCCAAAACGTAAAAAAAAAACAATTTGTGGAGAACACAATTAAATTGTGTCCCAAATGTTTTACAAAATTCAAGAAAACAAACGCTAGCAGAAAGGACAAAACCCACAATACGCTGCCCCACTGGGATTAATTAACGAAGGCTCTTTTTCGCGTTGCACCTACTCCAGCCGAACGACTTATCTCACATTCCCTGCTAAAAATAACTTTCCACCCTTCATCTGCATGGTAAATTAGCATATTAGCAATACAGTATGAATTGTTTACACTGCTATATGGAATGGCGTGCGGTCAATTACACCACACACACAACTAGCCCAAAATACGAAAACTTTAAATGAAGAAATTTGTAATTTCTCCTTATACAGGCATCTGCCACAATGGAAAATCAACAGGCATCTGCCACAATGGAAAATCCCAGTATTCATTGGAATCGATAAATTGTGAGATTCAGTGGTCTCGATCCACTTTCGAAGTTCCATATAATTTCTTAAAAACAGAATTTTATTAATAACTGAAGTAAATTTTAAATGCGAAGCGAAAAATCTGACATAAATACTCTATACGGCTCGCACAATCGATCCGAATAGACACACAATTGATTGACAATAACAAAAATTAATCTGACATACAAATAGAATTAAAACAAAATTCCAGGATGAAATAAAATTACACAGCCTGTTTGGGCATATTACCCCGCACGCATGCTGTCGATAGTGCAAATAAGAATTTTTGAAACTACTTATAGTTTTTCATAGAACTTTACTTTTCTTTGACAAACAAAATGGCATGTAGCTTTATAATATAGGAATGCCTGATCCCTATACTCCCAATGTTGCCCGCATTAAGTGATATCCATACGTCACAAATCAGAATTCTTCTTCTACTTTTAGTTGTTATGTTATCGCCTAGCCTCAAATTATATAATTACGTGTCACCATTAATTTTGCCATGCGAAGCTTAAAACTGACTACTCTGATCCAATAACATTGTCGAATAATTTCCGAGGAATGGTATGCTCCGAGTGGAGAATTCCGATTGGACATTTGGAATTCTGTACAAAATTACCAAAGGCAAATAGTTGATTGGGATGATTAATTAATATCCTTTTGTTTCAGTACTTCCGTAAACGCCGGCAGGTATACAATGTAAGGTAAGTGCTTTGAAATGTAATTATACTTTCGACGATACACACTCTTCGCAGTCCATCCACTTTAATTATACATAATTTACGATGGCACGTATAATAATATCGCACATAAATTGAAGCGCAATTTGAATCAATACTATGGCTACATATTAGATGTAATTCATCAATATTTCAATTGGGAAAGCTTCCATTTGTACCCGATGGGCATTCCAATTTCGCTATTGATATAGACAAATGTAAACCACTTACTCATTTGTATTAACGTGAGTGGTTTCAAGCACTCGTCTTCGAGTGTGGAGACTAATTATTATTTCCTATATTTCTCGTTTTGAATCATAAGAGTGTTTGGCGCACCCTAGGGGAAATAATAGTACATTTTTGTATTCTTTTGGAAAGCATGTTGGTTGAATTCCGTTCCTAGAAAAGAACTGACATTATTATTATTAGTTGTCAAGACAAGGTCAAATCATTTTCTAACTGTCTCATATGTTTAAAAGGAATTATCCACTGTAAGCGTCGATATCCACGTTCAGTTCGTTAGACGATTTTTACACACGCACAGGTGACCGGCCGGCCAATTCCTCCCATCAATAAGAAATGTAAAGTATTGTTCGGCAGGACGACATTGGCCGGTGGGAATTATTTTGAGCAACGATAAATGGTCGCACGGCCAGGACTGACAGTCCAAGTACTGCCGAAAAACTGAACGTGAGTGTCGATCTTAACCAAAATTCGGGTATGAACTTGATTACAGAAAGGTAACAAGTTGTTTCTTTTAATTTATTATTAAGCATCACAAATCTTCTAAATGAGTATTAACTTTAGTCAGGAAAAGTTCCTTAGAATAGCTGCTGGGTACTTAATTGTTCAGTTTTCTGCTATTTTTGTAATAGTAATTCTGCTCAAAGGATTCTCCTTTAGTTAAACTGGTTTCGGAGTATTAAAATTTGCCACTAAAAGATATCTACATTCTTCAGGAAAATTCTTGTTGTCTCTTCACGAAGAGTTATCCCCGAAGGATTCGATATAGTTTCGTGCTGGAAGCTAGCTTTTAGCGGGCTATCGTTAAGGATACTCCCTTGGAGTAGATGACAGTAAACTCGTTTTCCATTCCGGTGACCGTAATTCGTCCCTGAGCAGTCTCCTCAAAATAGCTTCCCTTGTCTCTGGAATGTTTGACTTCGGGAAAATCGATCCCAAAAATAATCTTGGAACCGGAGTATTCCCCGCAACTCTCGCACGATTTTACCTAGGAAAAAGATTTCCAAATAATTTCCAAAGAACGTTTTTGCCTAATTTGGCCTACTTTTCTTGTCTTGCGTGGGACGAGGACAATGTAACGGTAGCTTTTAATTTAGATTTAATTTTATTTTAGATTTTTTATGAGATATTTTAGGGGAGCGCATAGTTGTACGTTTTTTAGTGATTATACAGGGTGTTCGGGGTGTAGACTTGGTAATTTCAAAAGTTTAGGACGCAAATGTGCGTGGAGGTCGCATTTTCATCTAATTACTAGGCACCATCTTCAAAAGAGCGTTGAATGACTAACAAAGGATAGGTAGGGATTATTCCGGGGAGATTTTTGAATTCGTCGGTTTTGGGCTAGGCGGCGTCAACCGTGCCGCTCAAAGTACAGAATGTTTTCGAGAGAATATGTTAAAAAAACTGCCAAAGGGCTATTATTACGTTTCGGTGTCAAGTTCTTTCGCGATTGTTTTAAACGTCCGTATACGAAAAAAACATGGATAAAAATAGAATGTGTAAATTTTGCTCATTGAAAGCAACCGGTCTTTGGTGTGACGTAAAAACACTCAAAATCATGTTAAAAATACCCACTTACAACAAACTGTGGTGGAAAGGAAACCTAGCTTGCCTGCGTTAGAAGTTAACGACCAAAAAAATTTCGTTCAGACTAACGATTCCCTGAAGAAGTTAGAAGGTATCCGTCGCTAACGATCGATCTACAAGTTTAATTTTCCAAAATAGTATCTCTATAAGGAAGTTCACCCCCGGCCTATCTTAAGTGGACAGGAAATTTTCATATGAGGTATAACGCTTTTATTTCTGTAAAATTAAGGGTTGCTTCCCTTTGAGACAAATGGTATGTTATTAAATTAACATTTCTCAATAGGATTTGTGTGTTCTTAGAGATATCAATCCATGGGTAAATTAAAGCGGTTTGTATTACATGAATTTTATTATACAAACTCATTAGAGTTGGATTTGATAGAGAAAACTAGTTTTTCACTTCAAGGTGGTTTGTGCAAAGTCCCAAATGATCATCAAATTGCTGGGCGCTTTTTAATTACCTATCATGTAGAGTACCACGTAGTTAACAACCGGTGAGAGGACTAAGGACTTTGTAGGCCGGTTGTTGCTATTTCTGCCTTTTCGATTTTACATTTTGCTTCATCCACCTTCCTATCCTCCTCGCGGCTTCGAGATCGGCAGCGGCTATCGTTAAGTCGCCCGCGTACCCAAATATGTGCATCCCTTTCGCAACGGTTAGCTTCAGCACAGCGTCATAAGCGATATTCCATAAAAGTGGCCCCAGCACCGAACCTTGTGGTACCCCTCTGTGGATCCGCAGTGTAAATTTTGCTCTCTAAGGTAGCCTTTCTTGCACTATTCCGTCCTTGAGGTAGCTATGAACCAAATCAGGTATCTGGCGTTCCATTGCCTGGACGGCCTTAGCAGGGCCCGAAATGAAAACGATGCGTACATCCAAGGACACCACCACCGCCACTTCCCTGGTCCTCATAGTCCCCGCCATTGCCTTCTACGCTAGCCCATTTTCCAGCTCATGTCGAAAGGCACTATTATGGCCACTTTCTCGGTCCGTCCAAGGTCCTACAGTTTTCAAGAATATTTTAGCTAAGTTTAGCTAATAGTTCTGTCACCTCAACCAAGAAAAACCGTGAGGATTAATGTGCGCATGCGCCGCAATGTCAATTTTCTTGTTTATAGAAATTTAACAACAGATGCTTCTATTAAAGACAAGCATATTGCATATTCTGAAAATCAAATGTGCGTATGCGCATACTGCGCAATGTTAACTTTCATATTTATGGCGATATTTCTTTGAAATTTTAGCCACAGATGCTTCTAGTAAAGACAAGCATATCGCATACTGTAAAAATCAGACTTGCACATGCGCAAACTGCGCAACGTCAACTTTCTTATTTGTGGAGGTATTTCTTTGAAATTTTAACCAAACACATCCGTTACATAGTTCGTTACTTGACCTTTCAAAAAGTGCTGACCACCCACACACGCATGGAAAATGCGCTAAAGTTACACGCCTTAAGGCTCTTCCTAACTGAAAACCTCTCGGAATACGGTTCGGGTCATTTGAGTCACTAGAGCGACTAAATTCAGCTGTGAAACCATAACTGGGCTGGACGCTTTTCGTTTGGTCATTCTTTTGTCGCCTTAGATCTGTACTATGACTGCTCCTGAGACTTGGTTTTCGTACAAGTTTCAAAATTATCTCTTCATCTTTACCGACCACTTTCTCCCTCGCTTTCTCCCTGCATCCAAGGATTCCCTGCAACTATCTTATACGCTTGACCGCACATGTCTTCGTTCAATTCCCGACATAACTTCTTCCAACAACGCCTTTTCTTGTCTTCTATCATCTTTTTATGCGCCCTTTTTCTGTCTAGATGCTTCTTTTCTAAAGCTTTGGGCGACTTCGCTTTTCCTCGTTACTCTAATGGTCCGCATTCTTGCAGCTACACGTCTTTTCCTTAACCCTTGGCATCATCCCGCCTGCATATTTTGTAAGTAGCTGCTTCAGCTCAGACGACGCACATAGTAAGCGTGTTTTTTTCCAGGAGCCTCCTATTTTAACTCCTGCCATCCCATGTGGCCTCCTGTTGGTTGTTGGGAGCCTTTGGTTTCAGAAGTTCCGTCCTCCCATCTACCGTCCAGGTAATATAATGAGGGACTCTTCTTATTCCACCTTCCAGTTAGTGATTTGGCTGGCCATGTTTGTTCTGGCGAGGGTTACATCTATTGAGGTACGTCCTTTTTTCTCCAACATGGGCCGAGTTCCCGTATTGACGACTTGTATGCCCTGGACTGCCATTATTTCCTTTACTTCGGTTCCTCGCTTTTCGAAGAATCTCCCGCCAGAAGGACTCTTCTTCCGCCGGTTAACTCACGCGTAATTTTATATACGTCTTCCTTAAGGGTAGCGAAACTTTCATTAGGAAGAGAAGGGGGGGGGGAGTACCACCCACACACTACCATATTTTCGATATCCAGCCGTGTACGTAATTTCTGCCAACACATACGCACATCGTCCAAGGGGAGTGACCTCACACATATAACTTTTTTTGGTATTTCGGCATTTCTACTGGAGATGCTCACTTCTCCGCAGTTAAAGCACCTTTTCTGCATCTGTGGCCCTCCTCCAGCATTTCTTGCACTTAGTTATTTAAACACTCCTGCCCTAATCTACAGGGTGATACTTTCACCCAAGTACGTAGAACTATCTAATTTTACCGCCGACCTTTTGTCTCCATAAACCGTGGCTACTAAGTATACTATGTCTTTCAGGGGTTTAATTTCTACCTTTCTCGTTCCCTTCAAGACTCCCTGTTGCCTCCTTCGTCTTGCAGGATTTTGTGTGAGAAAAACTGAAAGCTAGATGCGTCCATGTTGGTGCAATGATCCACTTGGGTGGAGTTTCTCAGATTGATATTCTGAATTTTGTGGGGTTGCTAATATATAGTAGCAAGTCCAGGATGTGTCACACTTGTAGATAGTTAAAATGGAATAAAAATGGCGTTCAATTTTCCTGCAATCCATTTTAGTCAGCGTACTACGCTTCTCCAGTTAGAAAGAATGTCAAAAAGTTCAAGTGACAGCCTTAGGCAAATGAGGCACGTAGATATTTTATCCAAGTACCTTGTCATTGCCGTTTCGTGTCCGCATTTCGCACACAAAGAACGTCGAACCACCCAAAAACCAAATAAAACGCATCTGACGCAGAAACAAATTTAAGGCGTATGAAATCGACAAATATAATAAAAGGCTCCCGAAAATAATGAAATAAAATTGTTCGTCCATTTTTTTGGAAAAGATAATCGAGGGGATACTTCCGCTCGCACGAACATTCCTTTTTTTATTTCTCTCTCGTTCGATTCCATTAAGCAATAAATAACGTTTTTAATCGAATCGAGAAAGAACAGTAGGGGCAGCAGGTTAGATTGCCAACATAAATATTTAGAAATACGGTTGACAATTGATAAGTCAATAAGTCATTGTAAATATTGACCAGTCAAGTAAGAAAATTCCGAATTGGGTATCTAAGGGCCCACTGTAAATCCATTCGCCTGGCAGTAAGCTACGAGTTTAGATCCGAATATGCGATAACCAAAGCTTTCTCGATCAATACCTACTCAATCCGCAGGCGAGTCGTGCATCCCTAATGTCGGATGGTAGGTAAACGTTGGGGGAAAGACGGAATTTAAAATAAAGTTAAGAGGACTCCCGGCTTTTCTTTTCCCTTCGCGAAGAGAGAAAAAAAAAACCTCCGTCACTCAATTGAGAAAATTTGTATACACATCGCTCGTACGCTATCGGAAAACGTGTTTCGGAGGAAAATCAATGATATATTGTGCGCACAGATTTGGCCTAATGAAAATAGATGTCTTGCAAATATAATTTCGCGCCACTCCAAAATCCGATACCAAAGTGTAATAAAGTATTTGCCGAAAATCTTTCTCCTTTGGGCTGAAATACTGATGAAAGCGGCTGGGAATGTATAAACGAGGTGAAAGGGTTGTCGTTTATAAAACGCGCATTTTTATAGTAACGAACGCCATTTTGACAGTATGGTAAAGTAATGTTTTTCAGCGACAAACATGTCTCGCTCATCCAAGAAAGTGTCTTTTTATTCAAAACCAGTTTGCAATACAATGTAAAACGAAGAATAGAGCTTTCATTTCATTCCAACGGTGGTGTTTTTGTGTCCAAGCGGTCCACGTAATTTTTATTGTGTTCGATTTAAGGAGGGAAATGTTGTGTAAACAACGTATAATTATCATGTAGCCGTTTTCGGTATAAACGCCTAAAATAACGACGGGACACCCTGTATTAGGAATGTTTCAATTTATAACTGAAGAATTAGTTGGTTTATTGTATTTGAATTTTAGAATTTGCTTGAAATTGCGTATTATTTTTTTGTTTAAATTTAATCGCTTTTGTAAATTGTTTATTTAGATTTGCGAACTACGTGTTTAACAAAACTAGGACAAACTGCCCGATGAATCATTGTAAACAAAAATACATGCTTTTTACCGTCGCAGAACTCGCAGCAGAAGTCTCGTTTTTATGTTGATTCCAGTATTTAAAGGAACAGCATTTCTACTATAAAACAAACTCTTTCTTCTGGATTTTCCAAATCAACCGCTTATCACAGTCAGATTAGATAATCACAGCTTCGAAAGTACGCGTCCCCACTTACGCCGAAATAACGGGCACGTCGTAAACACCTGCATTTCTTCGTTAACAGCAATAAAACAGTGCGTTAATTCAACTTCTTGCGATAAAACGACCAGATGTGCCTATATTTCAAAACGCAATTTCACGTTTTACAATTAGATTTTATTTACCGCGCACTTTGTTGTTAGCGGTTTTTGAAATCGTTGTGAACCTTTTGTACTACAACAAAAGGAGAAACGCTCACTAGTCCTTTCTCTACACCCTATTCTTATTAATTTTTTTAATGCGGACGTTTAGAACAATTTTGTCATTGAGAATTCTACGACAAAGGCCAATCCCTTTTTGCTCAACTTGGTTCTCACTTGAAATTTACCTGAAAAATGGCAACTTTCGCTCTAGCGATCTCTGAACGAATTTTCTGGCCGAAACTGGCGTGGTTACCCCCTTTTAATCAAAACGCGAGTATACCGAAAAACTCTACGGTTAACGCTTCCGTAGCCCAAAACCGAATGCCACAAAAAATCTCTTTCTAATTCCCTACCTATCTTGAGGGTATGCCGTCTAGTAAGTGAACCATGGTTGCTTTGATTTGTAATTGGAAGTTAAATACGACACCGCAAAAAAATTTAGGTATTCCGACGGTAAACGACAATCAAAATATTTACGCGGACGGGCGAAAAATTACCTCAGATTTAATTTTAGTGTATGCACTTTTAAAATACTACGATGATTTATTTCCGCTCGTTTAAAATTTAAGTAATTCGTATGTTTCGTAAAAATAAAAAAAACTTAAGGTGAAGAAATAGGTATAAGAAAATTAAAGAAATTTCGAAAACAAAGAAAAGTGCGAATAATAATTAAAATTAATAAAAAATTGCAAAAAAATCAAAAATTAAATTTCGAAAAAAGCAGATAATAATAAAAAAAATGCGAAAAATTAGAATTCAGAAAATTGCAACAAATAAAAAAAAATTGCGTGAGAACTTTGATACTTGAGACTGCAATCTAGAAAAATTCAGGAACTTCTTGAGAACATATTTTTTTTCTGATTCGGAAAATTCATAAAAGGATATTGAAATTTTATACCTTAGACTATGAATCTAATAGAAAAAATTAAAATGAAATTGGAAATGAGACTCAAAATTTTTATTTCTAAAGGCGATCGATTTCGACGTACCAAAAATTGATAAAATTAGGTGTACATCAAAATCATATTTCTAGAAATCCAAAATGAATTTTCAAAATTGAAAAAGTTCAAAACATTTCCGAAATTTCATAAATCCTAAAA
The DNA here is from genome assembly GCF_008802855.1 of Photinus pyralis. Taxonomy (NCBI): domain Eukaryota; kingdom Metazoa; phylum Arthropoda; class Insecta; order Coleoptera; family Lampyridae; genus Photinus; species Photinus pyralis. Next base: position 1,948,402 of record NW_022170878.1, on the reverse strand, counting down.
TACAGAATATTAAACATCATTCAAATTAAAAAGTGAAAAATGTCAAATAAAAAAATTTTAAATATTGAAAGAAACGGAAATTTACGTTTATATATGTTTCATACAAGACAACTATAAAAAAAGGCACAGGAAAATCAGTGAACGGTATATTAAGAAAAATTAAGAAAGGTTTCCAAATATTCCTTGAAAATCTGATTAGCAAACAATTGGAAAATTCGGAAAATAAAAACTTCAACAAGTGTTACGAAAAGTCAAAAAATCTTTTTTCATCCAATGAGATTTCTTCAGATTCAACTCTACGTAGGCTGAAAATCCTGAGTGGGCGAAACTCCTGCAATTCTACCTAATGTCGTCCTATTCCACGACATACTGGCGCCTCAAGCTTTCACACGCGTACACAGTGTGCATTTTGTAGCACCACGACAGTCTGTTGAATTTAGCAATTAAAAATTGTTTCCTTGTCAATCTGAGATGCACACTTTTTTTGACTATAACCTTTTATGTAGTTTATTAATCGTGACAAATTTAACTTGTGCGAATATACAGTTCAAAATCCATTAGAAAAGTAGATCTCAAGACTGAAATCTGTCAGAGTTCATCAGTAGGTCTGGTAGATTATTGATGTAGTTGTTGACGCTGGAGAAATTTGTCTTTTGTTGATACACAAAAAATCATTTTCCAGTACCTCTGGTACAGCAACTTTTTAGGTATGGTTTGGAATTAAAAAAAAATAGTTTTGTGCGCTAGGTGCTATATCCGGAAAAACTTGATTTTTCTCCTTTTGCTTTCGATATTGAATAGAAACAACTAGAAGAATAATGATTACAATTTAATTACGACAGAGATAAATAAATTGGCAAATTAGTGTAAATAAATCGTGTAAGCGAACGACAGTGGCGGCAATTCCGGCGGCAACCGAAATGTGATGTCGCCGGAACGCACGGTTGGACGGACTTGAGCGCTACCAATCGACACCGCCTTGTCCTTGGTGAAGGTCGGCGGTAGTCGCGATTTGGGGAAACGTCTCGGAAGCCTGCAGTAAACTCAACCACAGTAAACGGCAGCTGCAGGAATGGGCGAGTTCAGTAAATGGCGGCGGTCACATCGGAAGCACTAAAACAACGCCCACACAGGACTGAAAACGACAAAACCCAAATTAATTAGCGGTATCTACGGTAAAGTAAATGCAGGAAAGCGAAACAATCGCATTGCTGTAACTGAATACTCAAAACTGACTGGTTTAGTTTTCGGTCAGTTCATATGCCGGAAAGGAGTCCGTACCCCAAACGAGCTTGATTTCGACTTACATCATAAGATATAATATTACGCCTGTTTTTTTAGTAACCTATAGCGAGTTCTCTGTTATATATTTTCTCCTGAAAACGCCGCAATAAAGCAAAAGAGCCAAGCAAATCCACCTGTTTATTAACATTGGACGATCTTAATGAACTAGATTCTACTCTTTTTCTTCTTATTTGCTCTCTACGTGACATGCGAGAGAAAATGAGGGGTTTATTAAATTTTTTGTGCAATCTTTTCCCTCATATCTCCTTTTTTCGATTAGTCATTTGAAAGCAACTTCAACTGCAAGATGCTTCTTATACATGGGGGTGAAGGGATGGGGGAATTCTTTGTATAATTGTATACCTTGCCTTGAAGTGTGTCGCATCTTGAATCTTGAAGGTGACTGCTAGAGATTTATTTTTAAAATAAAGGCCGAACGTCTTAGCATATTATGTTTGTTAATGGCAACAGTCACCGACTATAATATTTCTTTTATTTTTGAACGTAAAACATCGACGGTTTATTCTTGCAGAGGGCAATTTCAGAACCATAAAAGAGAATAGGTACGTTTCAGCGACATAACCCGCCTATTCTCCTAAATGTATTGAATTAAACACATCTCGCATATCGATGGTAGTTTTATGAGCGAAGGGGTGAAACAGAACAATCTTAAACCTTATTCGCTTAGTCGCTATAGAGCGCTATCGATTATATTCAAATTTACTGGGATGCTAAAGTCGTTTGCTTTTTGTGGCTGAAGTCATTATGGTTTATTACAAAGTTGGTTTATTTCAGAGTTTCGAACAGAAGTGCCAGAAGTCGAATATATATCTCGCTTTTACAACTTTTATAAAACGCGAATAACGTAATTGAACCCCCACTTTGAACTTTTCACCCCATTACACGGAGGAAAAAAAAAATTGGACGAATATTACAAACCTCAAAGTCTTTTTGCGATAATTAAAATCTTAATAAATCACTCACGCCTGCCAGCTTTTTTTTTTACAAAATTAACCCCTTCTTTGTATTATACTTAAAAAAAACCTTCCGTCAACAATAATCGGATTCTGGCTAACGTAGCGATTTTCTTAGTGGTTTATAATACCTTTAAGACCATTTTGAGGTTTGGGCTCAGAATAAACTTTTTAGCATTCTATGATTAAAGTGAATTTAAAGATTTTGAACAATTTGAATGGCTCAAAAAGTGACTTTGAATGGATACCAGCCTTTGGACTTTGAACGGTGAGCAACCTTTGAACTTTGCTCTGACCTAATTTCGAAGATCACCACGTTCTTAAACTTTGGGACCACTACTTAGTTTTGAAAGTCATCGTCACAGCAGCTTGACACTAGAGAATGCCAGTATATCTGAGTAGGCTCGTTCATAGCTATCTCACGAACGCAACAGTGCAGGCAAGGCTACATTCGGGAGCACTGCGGATCCACAGGGTTCGGTGTCGGGGCCTCTTTTATGGAATAGCGATTATGACGCTGTACCGAAGCTGTCCGTGCCGTGAGAGGTGCGCATAATTAGGCACGCGGACGACCAAACGATAGTCGCTGCCGACCGAAACATTGAAAAAGCAATATTAAATAGGAATGAAGCTGCGTGGAGGATAGAAAGGTGGGTGGAGTAAAACGGCTTAGAATTGCTAAAACTATCGCTACACTGATGGAGAATCCCCCTACCAGCATACGGTTGGGAGGAATTAAGATCACGCTAAGAAAGACAATAGACATACTAGGAGCCAGACAGCAATAGAAAAGGCCAGGAAACCAACAACGAGCCTAAAAAAGTTATTCTGAAATTGTCGTCACTCCGGGGAGAGCAAAATATCAAAAACTGAACTGAAGAAAAAATTTTTTGGTTTTTATTTTTTTACGCGAAAACGGAACGTCGTATGAAAGTCAGTTTAGGGCCCCCAGCAAACACACTTTACGTTTAAAAATTGTTTTAAAGCGCTTTGAAAGGATAAATCCGATATTGGTGGTATGGTATACGTTTTTGTGTAGACCGATTTTATACCTACGTTTAAAATACGATTTTTATTCGTATATATAAACCATACACTACGTTGATAATACGTATATAAATAACCGTTTTTTAGCATTCGTTTAATAAACGTATGTAACACCACTTTAATATACGCATATAAATCGTATATCAATGGGAAATAATAAACGCATAATATTCCTACAAGAATACAGCAACATCCGGCGGACCTTTATGCGTATTATATACGTAGGGTTTTAGTCTACAATAAAGGCTTTTTATACGCAACTGTGTTGCTAGGGGGACCAAATTTGCTCCAAAATAAATGGGGATTTCAAAAATTGGTTTGTTTTTTTAGAAAAGGCGTACAAAATTTCATAAAAATATCTAAGAGTGATAAAAAATTATGATAAAAAACTCATTTTTTTCTTAAAACTGTTTAACAACTCAAAAACTAAGTAGAGGCTTAGGACATATGTTGATATAAACTTTTCTCCTTAAAATCACCCGAGGATTTCGACCCTGTATTATAGGCACTCAATTAATTAACATTTGGTTGAGTATTCTCCACATTTTAAAAATATCTGGAATTATACAGGGTGCGCTCACAAAGTAGGGCGCCAAAATGGTACATTTTTTAAATGGAACGAGCGAGCTAGCGAGCGAGTGGAGCAAGGGATTCCGTATGAATAAGGGTTGTGTTTTACACATGACGTTATACGGTTATCATTTCCAATACCCCCGATGGTTGCAAGGATTGAAAAATCTGTGAACTTTTTTGTAGTTACAAAACTTCCTATTAAAAAATATCACCTTTTTTAAATAGAACACCCTGCATATTTTTTTTCGGGGCTCAAAAAAAGGCAGTGTATAACCTTCCTTTTTTACCAAAAATCGACTACACCAAAATTTCTCGGGAAAACACTTTTTCTTAGTAATTTGGGTGCGTAGAATCCAAATCAATTCGTACTTTTTCGATCAAACTTCTCAATCAAAAGTTATAGACTAGAAACATATGTAAGAAGGAGATAAAAGATGACAGAAAAATGTATAGTGTTCCATTTAAAACAAATGAATTTTTAATATGAAGTTTTCTAACATTGGACTTACAAACACCCTGTAAGCTATTTTTTAATGTTTCATAGTAGATGTATTTATTTGACTTTTACTTAACCCAGGATATGATATAAAACCTGGAGTCAAAATTTAACAATATACTGCCGCTTGCAAATGCCAAACTTTTCTTGCAAATCGAATTATCTTTAAAACTACTAGTTTTTCGGATACGAACCATGTAATAAAAAAAAGTCGCACAATTACACGTAGAATTAAAGAATGTATTCATATACAGGGGGTTCCATTTAAAAAAATGGCGCCCTACTTTGTGAGCGCACCCTGTATAATTCAAAATATTTGACAAATGTGGAGGATACTCAACCATATCATAATACAAAATCACACCATCGAAAAATCTCATCTTTAAGGCATTAAGTTACTCCGCGCTGACTCACCCTGTATAATGTATATGTGAACAGCTAACATAAATTATATTGAATTTATCTGAAAGGATTCTCTTGTATTTTATTATGTTTTTTTAATTTTTATTTCATGATTCATGTTTAAGAAAAGGGTCTGTGCGGGTTTAGGGTAGTTGAAAACAGTTTACTGCAGCCGTCAGTGAGTCCAGAATTGAGCCTTACATTCTTGTTCTGTAAACCACAGCGTTCTATCTGGTGCAGGAAATTCTGGGCCACAACATACAAGAGCTAGTGTGAGACGAATGTAAGTAATTTTCTAATACAATGCATGAAAATATGCTATTACTATTACTATGACTATTACTACGACTATTACCATTGCTATTACTATTACTATCACTGTCACTATCACTATCACTGTCGCTCTTGTTGTCACTGTCACTGTTACTGTCACTATGACTATTACTATTACTATTGCTATTGCTACTATTGCTATTACAGGCCATTTCGACCCCCAAGACCAGTTCGAGTTTCCGTGGACAATCGGTCCTTAGTCACTTATCCGTACGGTCGTAGTAGATCTAAAGTTAAGGGATCAGTCGACGAAAAATAAGTGTCAAAGGACTCGGAACAATCGTCTACGTTCGTTTAACCAATGACCGTGAATGTTCTGGAACGCCCGTACGTTAATTGCTGAGGTAGACGATGTCTCATCACAGTACCATTGAACTTTTCACCCCATTACACGAAGGAAAAGAAATTGGGCAGTCATTACAAACCTGAAAGCTTATTTCGCTAATTAATATCCTAATAAAGTACTTTTCGACCGAGCACCCGTCGCTCTTAACGAAATTAGTCCGATCTTTATATTAAACCTCCCAATGGAATATTAAAAAAAGCCCGATCGTGTAAACTTTACAACCCTTAATTACGCAAAATGGTCGCGAATAATATTTTAATCTCGCCACTTGCGGCCGCATTATAATAAACGGTGAGAAGTGGAAATATTATAATTGCCACGGAAAGTTTAATGAGAAAGTCCCTGATTCGAGATCTAATCAATTTCGGCCTAAATCTCCGTAAAATTAAGTTATTCTGCTTTTTAAGTTTTTGTAAGTATTCAAATTCGCGTAATGGAACTGTATTATAAATGACAACTTCCCCAAATTGTTATGCCAATTGAATTTATAATTCCGGCGGCGGCGTACACGAGAGCTTTTATTATTTATTTGTCGTGTCGGAGGAACAAATCCGTACGCCGTAAATCAATCAAACGGAAATGTTATAACTTAATAAGGAAGTCGGCGCACAAATAGACGAAAGGATACAGGTATCGATCGCGTGTATTATTTTAAGGTAAAGCGCAAAATATGCAGCACGAAATTAGATTTCCTGGCAGGCGACGCTGCAGGTAAATTCAAACTTTCCAATTTCGTTAACGTAGTGCAGCCGGCTGCAAACTTGATTTCTAATCTTTTTTAGCGCCGTGATTTGTACGAATGGAAAACTTTCCGCTACAGTTTTCCAAATCAATTTCCCCAAAAGGGAGCCACAAAAAATGCCTAAGCGCCGACACTTATTATCCGTTAATAACAATATACATACGCAAATATGCGGAGATGAATTTTCCAAAGCCTGGGGATTACATTTTTTGTCTTTTCGGGGAATGAGAGTTTCCGTCAGTTAACTTTGACGCAAATCCCCCTTTGTGGTGAAAGTGAAAAAAACATTCGCATGTCGTCCGAATTCCTGCAGACAAAGCATTTTGGAAATGCCAAAAGAATACTGGCGTGAGGTTTGTTATACTTGCAAATTATACCGAAGGATCGCCTATGTTGATGATGCTACGAGAGTGGAGGCGCAATTAAAAAACATTGAGAGAGCTTTTGGCTTTTTAAAACGGGTTTTCGTAAAATAAACACTTCAGAAACACCTCTTGATTTTATGTTTTATTAATTTGCATTTTCTCAGAGGGTGCTAGTAAACATGTAAACACTTGAAGGCTTTTTACGAATTCGATTAAAAAGACCATGTCCCCCAGTTGATTCATCCACAATACAAGACCTAAAATAATAAACGGCGTAACTAAGTAAGAAACCCTTTCTCCAATGAGTTTTTTTACGGAAAGTAGTCCAGAGAGGCCTGTAGTTTGACTGCCCCAGGCAGAGACTGAGCCCCAGGCAGTGCCACACAGTTGAAAATTAGAAGTATTTACTTTCGAGATATACCTCTGTTCTCTTAGAAATAAAGAGTTTAGCCAACCACAATATTTCTTTCTACAAACTTTAGGGGTTCTAATTCGTCGTTATCTTCACTAACCAGAGCTGGGCAGTATTCGATTTTGTAAATACTTTTTAGTATTCAAATCCTTTAAAGTATTCAAATACCTTGTAATTAAATACTTTTATGGAAGCAGTATTTGTATTTGTAACTCAAATACTTTCACAAATATTTAGTATTCGAATACTTCGCAAGGTATTTTTTACCAAAAATCGACTACACCAAAATTTCTCGGGAAAACACTTTTTCTGATTAATTTTGGTGCGTAGAATCCAAAACGATTCGTACTTTTTCGATTAGACCTCTCAATAAAAAGTTATGGCCAAAAAACAAATTTCGAAAAAAAATTCAAAGGGCTGTAACTTTTGATCTAGTAGCTCAATCTTCAAACTGTTTGAAATTATGGATTCTACGGGCCAAATTCTATAAGAAAATGTTTTTTCCCGGTCGATCTCAGACAATTTTTTTCGGGCCTCACAAAAAGGCAGTACTTTTAAGTTAGTCAAATATTTGAGAACAATTTAGAAATGTTTTGGGAAATTTTCCATTGTCACAAAATCAAATATAAAAATCCGATACAACTGAATACCGAACGATCCTGGAGTGAAACTTTTTGACTCGATAGTCTACGTAACTTAAAAACAATAGCGACCTTTCTTATATCCTTAAGACCATGTGCACCAATTTTAGAAGCGATCGCACGTTTCTAAACAAACTATCATGCACACGGACAAACGGATGGTCAAAAATGGATATGTTCCAAAATCGCTAGGGTTAACTTCAGAAAGGCGTACGTATCATGTGCACGACGTACGATCGGTTTGAAAACTGGTACACGTATTCTTAAGGATATAACTGGTATAAGAAAGGTCTTGGTAGGTACCTCCTATACAGGGTCATTTCTTGACGAGCGTCAGTTAGAAAGATATGGAAAACCTTTGAAAATGAAAATAAACTGATAAGTTCTTTAAGGGTTTTGGCACATGATGAATTGAACTAAAATATTTTCAAGATGGCGCCACTTCCGGAAATACCGGAAGTAGCCATCAACTTTGTTATTTTAAATAGGGACCCCCTATTTTTTCTACATTTTCGGATTCTACGTCGAATTTGGAGTACAACGATACCCCATAGTTGACCCTTTGCTCCAAGGGCTTCGTCGATATTCAAGTTTTTATGTCAAAAATTGAATTTGCAGGGGTCATTTTAAAAATTTATTATTCGAAAACGGTGAGAGATATTGCAACACAGTTTTCACTGATTTATTAAAGAAAGATCGAATTTTCTTATGGTATGCGTAACAGTCTAAAAAAGTGAGACTACGTCACTTTTTCAAAGCTCTCAGCTTTTACCCTTTTAAATATCCATAACTCCATTTTTTCAAATGGCACCACCCATTTTGTTTTCACCCTTGTTTTCCTTTTTCCCTGTCCTTTAATTTGATACAAAACGTGAAAAGCTGCTGCAAACGGTTTCCGAGATATTCCATGTTTTAGTTACTTCTTGTGGCAAATTGATAGAAAAAATTAAGTCGCTTGATGTTATTCTTTTGTTTTTATTATGATAATGTCTAAACGTCAAATTTTTGCTGCTGGAACTTATACTTTTCGTCAATAATGGCTCGTTTGGGTTACACTAATGAAGATTTTTTGAATTTAATATTAATACACGGTGAATGTAATCGAACAACGGCCAGGACTTGCCGTCTTTTTTCCGAAAGATACCCTGACAAGGCACGACCCACAGAGGCTACAATTCGTTAATTACTACAAAATTGCAGCGATAACGGTACATTTCAAATAAAAATACAAAAAAGGAAGCCTTTGGTAGACCACCGTAAAGGCAACGCACTTTTTTAAAATAAATATGGGTGCCATTTATACTTTTTGAGATTTTTTTGTGCACTCTTGTCTGATATCATTAAGCGATGCAGTTGGATTTGCAGCAAAATACAGCTGTTATTTCTTGTTCTTCAGAGTCTACCACAGGCTTCCTTTTTTGTATTTTTGTTTGAAACATACCGTTATGCCTGCAAATTTGCCGTTTTGAACATTATCATAATAAAAACAAAAGAATAACATCAAGCGAATTAATTTTTTTATCAATTTGCTACAAGAAGTAACTAAAACATGGAATATCTCGGAAACCGTTTGAAGCAGCTTTTCACGTTTTGTATCAAATTAAAGGTCTGGGAAACAGGAAAACAACGGTGAAGAACAAAATGGGGGGTGCCATTTAAAAAAATGGAGTTACCAAAATTTAAAAATATAAAAGTTGGGAGCTTTGAAAAAGTGACGTAGTCTCACTTTTTTAGACGGTTTCGTGTACCATAAGAAAATTCGATCTTTCCTTAATAAAGCATTGAAAACTGTTTTGCAATATCTCTCACCGTTTTCGAAAAATAAATTTTTAAAATGACCCCTGCAAATTCAATTTTTGACATAAAAACTTGAAATTCGACGAAGCCCTTGGAGCAAAGGGTTAACTATGGGGTATCGTTGTACTCCAAATTCGACGTAGAATCCGAAAATGTAGAAAAAATAGGGGGTCCCTATTTAAAATAACAAAGTTGATGGCTATTTCCGGTATTTCCGGAAGTGGCGCCATCTTGAAAATATTTTAGTTCAATTCATCATGTGCCAAAACTCTTTAAGAACTTATCAGTTTATTTTCATTTTCAAAGGTTTTCCATATCTTTCTAACTGACGCTCGTCAAGAATGACCCTGTATAATAATATAATAATAATAATACGCTTTTACTCCCCTTAAATTTGTATAAATAACAATAGAAATATAAAAAAAGCTAACCCCATACAAAGTATAACTTGATTTTTTAAGTAGTATTAAGACTTTTATCTACTATACTATTTTAAATTTTTAATGTGACAACCATTTGAATACTTTTTACTGTATTCGAATACTTTTCAAAGTACGGTAATGAAATACTTTTCAAAGTATTCGAATACTTTTTATAGCATTCGAATACCTTTGATAGTATTAGAATACTTTTGAAAGTATTCGAATACTTATTTTTTAAAGTATTTGAATACTTTTCAATGTATCTAGTATTCGCTTGTGCTGGACGTAATAGTTATTTACATTATTAGTGCGGGAACAGTTATTTTGCAGATGAGCGCGAAGTTTGACGGCGCGAGTGCGCAACGCGCACGAGCGACGCATGTCGCGCGAATCAAGCAAACACTGTTCACGCACGTAAAATGTATTCTATTTTTTGCACGGATTAGTTAAATCGAATTTATATAAATTCAAATCCTTTTCGCGAGATTTTTGCGCCATTATAATTCTTTTGAAAAAATCAAGTCCTCTATGCCGATAAAGTAGAAATCTAGAAATTTAAAATGTCAATTTAATGTTCAAAACTTCTGATTTAAGCTTATTTTTGCCCCTGTACTACAGGGAATGATGTAAAGTGTATTTATATTTTCTTTTTTACTCTTCCATCATACTACTTATTGGTTTATGATCCGCACTAAATAGATAATTTCGTTGAATTTTTAGGCACTAGTGCGCGAAAGTAGATAGTCAATTGTAAACTTGACGTTCCCGACGTTCGTGTTTTATTGGGAAAACGCGATTTAGAACGAAGGAGTGCAAAAAAGTATTTAGTATTCAAATACCTTTGATTTGTGTAAAGTATTTACTACTTAGTATTCAAATACTTTTTGAAAGTATTCTGCCCAGCTCTGGTTCCCAATATCCATCCCACCACGGAGCGGCAGCAACATTGAATTTCCACTGAATTTTTTCTAAAACAGTATCTGTTCCAATAACTTTCCAATCCAATGATTTAAAGAAGTTACTGCATTCTTGAAAGTTAGTTCCTTTGTCACTCATCACAAGTCTTGGTCTTCCTTCTAATCTAATAAACTGTCTGAAAGCTCCAATGAAGGCTTCCGTGGACAATGAATTGATAACTTCTAATCTGACAGCTCGAAACACTGCACAAGTGAATATGATGATCCATACTTTCTTTTGACTTTTTAGATATAAGGGGCCTGTTGCATCCACTCCAACTACTTCAAATACTTTATTAGCTTCTAGTCGTTCGAAGGGGGAGAGGTGAGGGTAACACAGTAACATTTTTAGCACCAACTTTTTTACATTTTACACAGCTGAAAATAGGTAATAGACTGCTAAATCTTCTGCAACTTCTTCATTAGACCTAGGCCAGCTGTCACTTGAACTTTTTAACCACTCCGGTCCCTCCCACCATCTTTTCTCTAAAAGATCAGTCGGTAAGCAGCCTCTGGAAGGTAAGTCAGCTGGGTTTATGTTTCCGGGACCATGACGCCACTGTGTAGGATCAGTCAAATGTCGGATTTCTTTCACTCTGTTTCCAGTGTTTTGACCCCACATGTTGTCTCTCCTTATCCAGGCTAATGCAGTACTTGAATTAGACAAAAATATAGTAAATATATCCTCAGCTTTTATTCCTTTTTTCACAGAAACAGCCAATCTTGTACCAATTAAGCAGCCTAACAATTCCAAACGTGGAATTGTTATCCTCTTAATCGGGGCAACTCGAGACTTAGCATAAATCAGTTGTATTGAAACTCCTCCCACATGTTCCACGCGGAGAAAGATCACAGCACCATACGCCAAACCACTTGCATCCGTAAAAACGTGAAATGACGATTTACTTTGATCAAATTCACCTCCAGTTACACATCTGGGAATTCTGACTTGACTTAACAAATGTAGTTGTTCATACCATTCCGTAAATTTATTTTTCCCTTCGGTTGGGACAGGTTCTTTCCAATTCAATTTGTTAATGAATGTCTTCTGAAGTATAACATTCACTGGGAGCACAGCTGGACAGACAATACCAATCGGATCAAAAACTTGATGGGCAATAGACAGCATAATTTTCTTTGTGGTAATTTCAGGTAAGGTAAGGAGTTTGACATCAACATACAATTCATCACAAACTCGATCCCACTGCATTCCTAGGACTGAAATCACATGACTATTCTTGTCTTCCATCTCAACATTTGACATCCAAAGTCTCAATCCCATTCCAGCTTCAGCTAACAATTGAACTGATTTTGTTTCGAAAATTCTTGTACTCCTCCACGGTATTTTCAGAACTGACACAGTTGTCCACGTATAAAGAATTATACAGTTTCTGGGCAATGTCTTTGTTTTCATTCTGAACATTTACCAAATGAAATTCTAAGACTGCTCCAAGCATAAAGGGACTACAATTCGTACCAAACATGACACGTTTGTGACGGTATTCGACTAAGTTTTGTTTAAATTTATCTTTCCACCAAAGAAATCTCATACAATCTCTATCTTGTTCAATCACTTCAATCATCTGGAAAGCTTTGCGAATATCAGAAACAAATCCCACTTTCTTTTCTCGAAACAGTAACAACACATCAGGAATCATTTTGATAAAGTTATTTCCTTTCTTGAGACACTCGTTCAATGAAGGTCCTTTTCCAACCTTACATGAGGCATCAAAAACAGGCCTAACCGCGGTAGTAGAACTGCTCATTTTGATCATTGCTCGATGGGGGACATAGTGAACCTTTTCTTTCTTGTCACAGACAATAGGGTTGATTTCTTCGATAAAGTCTTCGTCTTTCCAAAGTTGAAACAATTTAGAATATTCTTCAAACAGTTTATTTTCTTCCAAACGTTTAGTAGCATGATTTAACTTCATAATTTGTAGGTAGTGGTGGGTGGTCATCTATCCAAGGAAGGGATACAACATATCTCCCATCTGCATTCCTTGTCATACAGTTGAAGAACTTTTGCTTATCTTCTTGTTCTTGCTGTTCCACAGATATCACATCGGTTTCATCTCGAATTCCAAGTAAATCGAGATCCCAAAGCTGTGAAACCGATGCATCTTGAATAGCCATAGACAGAATACACATTGATAAGTTATCTTCTCTTTCACCCATCCTCCCACACAACGTCCAACCTAACTTAGTTTCAATTGCTATGACTTCATTGGAAAGTGTTATCTTTTTTCCCGTCAGAAGTCTCCCATAAACGTCAGCACCAAGTAAGAATTCAATGTGGGTACATCCATCTCCCACATCTGACAACTTTATTCTTTTCCTGTTCAACTCTTTAACTACAAATAGAGTTACTTGAAACACGTGGGAAAAAGTTGCAGATCTTTTCTTCGTCACGTACTCCAATGATACATGAATATTCTTTTCCACCAATCTTGTCCAATGTCACATGATGTATATTGTGAGTAATTACTTCCGTCTGAGTGCCTCCAAAGAGTGAATGAGTAATTTTGTTTGTTCCTTTTACTTCTAGTTCTAGATCCTTAGCAGTTGATTTCAAAATGTAGGATCCTTGGGAGCCGTTGTCTAAGAATATTCTCACTGTCTTCTCCTTAGTTCCACATCTTGCTCGAACTATAAGTGTCTGTAGATCTATTTCTTTGCTACAAATCTGATTCACACATCCGGTCATATTTTCGGCAGTGGCAGATGTAGTATAATCTGTAACTTTATTCCCTTTTGATTTATCAGCAAGGTTAGAACACATGACAGGATAATGTTTTCCGCCACAAATGAAACAGTTGAGATTCTTCTTATTCTTGCAAAATTTAGCCGGGTGTCCACTCTTGAAGCATGAAGAACAAACTTGTTTTTCTTTTAGTACATCTCTTTTCTTCTCAAGTGGCCATTTCTTAGCATTACTACATTCTTTGCTTTCATGACTCTTCCCACAAAATAAACAAGATTGATCTCCATCATGACAAGAAGCTAAGGTTGGGGTAGGTTGAGATAATTTGTTTTTAGCTTGAACATTTTCTTTCTTTGGCTTGATCTCCATTCCAAATCCTCTTCGAGCCAAACTAATCTTCTGTTGGATCCCTACTTCCTTATCCAGAAATTCCATGAGTAGGTCTAAGCGGTTCCTCGAAGGTGTATCTTTACTTCCATCATGGACAGCCAAAGAACTACGCTGCCATGTCAAAAGAATCTCTTCTGGTAGACTTGACTCAACTAATGGATAAAGCCATGTGGCAGGATCAGCTTTTTCAAGATTAAGTGTTTTCAGTGCTCGGAAGTGTGATTCTAGCTTAATATGCAACATTTGAAAAGGGATCTTGTCATTTGAATTCACATTGGAAATGACTAACTTTAATAATTCTCTAATGTAAACTTGAAGTAGTAAATCTTCATTCCCGTAGCTTAGTTTAAAAGCCTCAATTACCATAGGATAGTTTTCATTTGACTGGGGATAGCTACTTGCTACCTCATGTGCATCGGTTCCAGGTAAAAGTGACTGAAGTAAATACTGAAACTTATCACTGCCGTGTAAAGAACTATCTTGGTCATTTTTTTCAAATTCAGCCCAATATCCTAACCAACCCTTGAACTCTCCTGAAAATTTCTTCAACTCGATCTTGGGTAATCGAAATGCTCTTGCTCCACCTTCAGATCCAAATGTAATACTGGATGGGGGCAACACGACTAGTAACAAACATTTCTTCAGCTTTAAAATAAGTTGTCATTATTTGCTGTCTCATTTCTATAATAGCTTCATATTCAGTGTCTTGATCCGTTTCGTCAACTCCATCATCCACCATCTGACCTAAAATCTTCTGGTCTAACTCTGCTAAGTTAATCTGTTCCTCATTCAGTATCTTCAGGACAAATTGAATCCTTTCCTTCGAAATTGGTTCCACTTGGAACAGAGTGTTTAACTCAGCTATCCTCTTTTTAGCTCCATTCCGAACTGGTCGTCTGGCTCTCTGAAGGGCATCCATGGTGATACGTTTCAAAATTTCGGGGTCACCAAATATTCTTTTAGAAATAAAGAGTTTAACCAACCACAATATTTCTTTCTACAAGCTTATATTTGTAAAAAGGATACAAGACTTGAAGCTCAATTTTTATTGACAGTTTTTTGACATACATATACTAACTCGATAATTTACTTCTATCAATTATTCGTCCCAGGAATTCCCACGCCGAAGTATTCGCTCCCGTAGTATTTGCCTCTGAAAATGTTGCCACGCAAAATTCGTCCATAGTGTGCGTTCGCGAAAAATTGCCCTTTGTTGTCTTGGACAAGGGGAATTCGCTCCAGGAAAATTGGCGGCCTTAAAATTCATATGTGTGCTCAAAAAGTGAACCAGTAGTATGGTTCTCTGTAACGGAGACTGAATCTACGAACTCAAAAACTCACCCCTATACTATAGTCCTATCCCTGTACATGAAATTATAGGGTGTTTGATGGTTAAAACAAGCCACATACTGCACAACTGTATATTGAACCAAAACAAACATTTTTAGAAGGGGAGCCTCCCCTAAAGGTGCATTTTTTGGGTTTTTGGCATTTAACACTCTTCATCAAAAAAGGCGTGGTTGCATAAAATTCTCTATCGAACTTTTGTTCTATCGCCCCTCCAACCACTAAAACATTACCTCAAAGATGATTAACATTTTCCACTTTCCGTTACGAGTCAGGGTTGAGCGACATCTATTTTTGGTTCTATTTCACAAACCTAAACATCTAATGAGTTCTAGTCAGTTGTACAAAGCTGCTCGAAGGGTAGGTCTAGACGCTATATAAATAAGGTAAATTGTAATTTTTTTTTATTTTTCCTGCCATTAACTGCTTTTCACGCTATTAACTTCGTATACACTAATCTAATTTTTTAATTGGTCACCCAAATGTGCAAAATATGTGCAATTAAACACAGGGTCAAATTACTTTGCAGACCTTCACGACTGTGACTGTATTATTATGGAAAAGACCGATGTTGCTATCCATTTCACGTCTTTGTAACTGAACATGGAAAAATTAATTGTGTTGACATCCGTCGGCTGCAACTTAATCTACCGAAATGCATTCTTACAAAAGGCAGCGATCTGCGGAACGTGCCTTGCATTCTTCGCGCCGCCTTTCAGACTGACTGCAAACTCAAAATTAATCTCGATGTTCTTAACGAACCTTATTAACGCGTTCGAATGCCTGCCGGATATCCGATATTTCTTACGCCAATGGGATGTCGAAATTTTGCTGCGTCTTAACGGTAATGCCTTCCTTTCAGATCTCGTGAATGTGACAGTGATTGATTGCCCCATCTATTACTAGGTCATCCGTGTCTAACGCCCTCATAATGTAATTTTGTGTCGGAAAAGTAATACCTAACGACGGCGGCCATTGTTAGGTGCTTGCCCGATTTTAAAGCTCGACTTACAAACTAATTACGGCATTCAGAAGGGACGACAGCGAGAAAAAAGGGATCGCGAAAATTGAATGAAGAATTATTAGTGCCATGTTTTACGGGATAGCTTTTTGATAGTAAAAACGAACCGAAGGTATGTTTACTCCTCGTGTTCAGGTTTACTGAACAGTTAAATGCTTGCATTACACTAGAAACTAAAGAAAATTCATTCGTTTGTTTCTGCTCAGCTCACTCATTACTTTATCTGGTTATAGTAATTAGTTGAGTTGATAAAGATAGGCCAAATTTGGTATAAGATAGAATTCGACCCGTATTTCTCCGAATCGCTGCTTGTGTGAAACCATCCACATCGCTAACGGGTTTCTTACAATGCCTTGTTCTTTAGGACCTTCTAAAGGTTTTGCCAGATTTAGAAATTTGTGAAATGAAACTTGTTATAGAAGTAAGCTAAAAAAAATCCTACTTTAGTAATGAATTCAATGGTTTGCAGATTATGAGTTGCTGTATTTCTATGGTCAATTTAAGAGTAATGCTTTCGCCCTGAAAATGTTAATTTCCAAGCCAATTTGTTAACAAACTATCTTACATCGTGTAGAAAAATGGAGTGGAATTATTGGCGTGCTAAGAGGGCCCGTTGCGATAAAAAAGATTATTTCAGTAATATTATGATGTGGATAAATCGACTTCTTAGCTTTTCAAACAAGTGTCTGAAATTGAATTGCTTTTCGAGCAGCTAAACTGACGGAGAAGAAAATCATATGTTTACATACCCCAGTTTGTCGATATTGCGCGCCGCACAAGTACGGGAATTTTAAAGGGAGGTTTTTTTTTGCCCGGACGGCAATTACAGTTCCGGATTCTCCCACGTGTCCGTGCGGTCCACAAACATCTCTTTTTTTTTGTCGAACGCATCCCTGAAGTATTTAACCCCGGTTCGATCTTTCGCGTTGGAAAACGATTCGCCTTAAAGGCGGTGCGGAAAATTTCGCATTAATCGAGTAAAAAATTTTAGATTTATTCAGATTCGTTTGCTAAACAAATCACTGCGGCTTTATCACGCTCAACCGAGGGCTTTCGGTATTTAACGATTTGCATTTTTTTGCGTGTCAACCTCATTTGTTACCTCAAGTAGTCGATTTATGTGCATGTTACGCTCTTCGTGCAAATATTTACTCTCATTTATTACGTGTCATAGAAAGGTACCGGATAAGACAGCTATTATTATTAGTACCACAAACAACCGCAGCTATTATATGCGATAAACTCCCGTGTTGACTTTAAGCGATTTCCTGCTGGAAAAAGTGTCAGTTTATTTTGGTTTCGCAAATCCAACGCAAACACCATTTTATTTATACCGACGTGACAGTTGCCTTCGATCTAGCAAGATCAATAATATTTGATGCAACTGTAAATATGTAATTCCTCCCGAAGAGTTAAGCCGTTGGTAAATTTCTCACCTTGCGGTTGGTTAACCTGTGTGGTGGAAGGCCATCCTCAGTATTTCTTTATGTGCTTGAACCAGAATCATTCACATTCTAGATCGTTGGTTTTTGCTTAATGATTGCTTTAATTTAATTTCTGAAAACACTTAAAGTTGATAAAATTTGCAGGTGTTTCTTTGTGTAAAGATTATTCGTCAGGCTTTATTTTTGTATGCAGTGGGCAGGCGTGTTAAATGTCTTAGGATTAGACAATAATTGATAACACTTCGTTTACGCCATAAGACAAGCAAAAATAGTGCGCCTGACCAAAGGTGGAAGTGGAGTTAACATTAATGCGTTGATTACAAAAGAAAGCATTACAAAAATAAAAGAGATGTTCAGTTTTGCTGCCAAAAGGGATCTCGCCGTTATTTCAGATTTCTAACAGAACCTCTTGTAATTTACGCATTCGTCGATTGTGAGGTTAATTAATTAACCGATTATTTTAAAATTTGCACCGACTGCGACTAGCTGAATCGCATAAAAATTATGTTTCCCGCATGGTTAAATGAATTCTTTAATACTCTTTGACTTAGAGAAACTGATTCCAATCTATCTCCCTCGATCGAGAAATTCCAATTTTACTAGGTGGATTACACTACATACCTACCATACTTGAAAAATTCCTTCTTAATTGTTCAATATTAAAATGATCTTGGCATTGGAAAATTAATAACAGAAAGTGTTTTCCCGAGAAATTTTGGTGTAGTCGATTTTTGGTAAAAATGGAAGGTTATACACTGCCTTTTTTTGAGCCCCGAAAAAAAAATTGTCTCAGATCGACCCGGAAAAAATTTTCTTATAGAACGTGGCCTGTAGAATCCATAATTTCAAACATTTCCAAGATTGGGCTACTAGTTCAAAAGTTACAGCCCTTTGAATTTTTCTTCGAAATTGGTTTCTAGTCTATAACTTTTGATTGAGAAGTTTCATCGAAAAAGTACGAATTGATTTGGATTCTACGCACCCAAAATAATAACAGAAAGTTTTTTCCCGAGAAATTTTGGTGTAGTCGATTTTTGGTAAAAATGGAAGGTTATACACTGCCTTTTTTTGAGCCCCGAAAAAAAAATTGTCTCAGATCGACCCGGAAAAAAAATTTTTCTTATAGAATGTGGCCTGTAGAATCCATAATTTCAAACAGTTCCAAGATTGGGCTACTAGTTCAAAATTTACAGCCCTTTGAATTTTCTTTCGAAATTGGTTTCTAGTCTATAACTTTTGATTGAGAAGTCTGATCGAAAAAGTACGAAATGTTTTGGATTCTACGCACCAAAATTAATAAGAAAAAGTGTTTTCCCGAGAAATTTTGGTGCAGTCGATTTTTGGTAAAAAAGGAAGGTTATACACTGCCTTTTTTTGAGCCCGAAAAAAAAAATTGTCTCAGATCGACCCGGAAAAAAAATTTTCTTATAGAATGTGGCCTGTAGAATCCATAATTTCAAACATTTCCAAGATTGGGCTACTAGTTCAAAAGTTACAGCCCTTTGAATTTTCTTTCGAAATTGGTTTCTAGTCTATAACTTTTGATTGAGAAGTCTGATCGAAAAAGAACGAATTGATTTGGATTCTACGCACCCAAATTAATAAGAAAAAGTGTTTTCCCGAGAAATTTTGGTGTAGTCGATTTTTGGTAAAAAAAGAAGGTTATACACTGCCTTTTTTTGAGGCCCGAAAAAAAAATTGTCTCAGATCGACCCGGAAAAAAAATTTTCTTATAGAATGTGGCCTGTAAAATCCATAATTTCAAACAGTTCCAAGATTGGGCTACTAGTTCAAAAGTTACAGCCCTTTGAATTTTTTTTCGAAATTGGTTTCTAGTCTATAACTTTTGATTGAGCAGTTTGATCGAAAAAGAACGAATTGATTTGGATTCTACGCACCCAAATTAACAAGAAAATGCGTTTTTCCGAGAAATTTTGGTGTAGTCGATTTTTGGCAAAAACGGAAGGTTATACACTGCCTTCTTTATAGCCCCGAAAAAAAAATTGTCTCAGATCGACCCAGAAAAAAATTTTCTTATAGAATGTGGCCTGTAGAATCCATAATTTCAAACAGTTCCAAGATTGTGCTACTAGTTCAAAAGTTACAGCCCTTTGAATTTTCTTTCGAAATTGGTTTCTAGTCTATAACTTTTGATTGAGAAGTCTGGTCGAAAAAGTACGAATTGTTTTGGATTCTACGCACCAAAATTAATAAGAAAAAGTGTTTTCCCGAGAAATTTTGGTGTAGTCGATATTTGGTAAAAAAGGAAGGTGCCTTTTTTTGAGCCCCTCAAAAATAATTGTCTCAGATTGACCCGGAAATTTTTTCTTATAGAATGTGGCCTGTAGAATTCATAATTTCAAACAGTTCCAAGATTGGGCTACTAGTTCAAAAGTTACAGCCCTTTGAATTTTCTTTCGAAAATGGTTTCTAGTCTATAACTTTTGATTGAGAAGTCTGATCGAAAAAGTACGAATTGTTTTGGATTCTACGCACCAAAATTAATAAGAAAAAGTGTTTTCCCGAGAAATTTTGGTGTAGTAGATTTTTGGTAAAAAAGGAAGGTTATACACTGCCTTTTTTTGAGCCCCGAAGAAAAAATTGTCTCAGATCGACCCGAAAAAAAAATTTTCTTATAGAATGTGGCCTGTAGAATCCATAATTTCAAACAGTTCCAAGATTGGGCTACTAGTTCAAAAGTTACAGCCCTTTGAATTTTCTTTCGACATTGGTTTCTAGTCTATAACTTTTGATTGAGAAGTCTGATCGAAAAAGTACGAATTGATTTGGATTCTACGCACCCAAATTAATAAGAAAAAGTGTTCTCCCGAGAAATTTTGGTGTAGTCGATTTTTGGTAAAAAAGGAAGGTTATACAATGTCTTTTTTTGAGCCCCGAAAAAAAAATTGTCTCTGATCGACCCGGAAAAAAAAGTTTCTTATAGAATGTGGCCTGTAGAATCCATAATTTTAAACAGTTCCGAGATTTGGCTACTAGTTCAAAAGTTAGAGCCATTTGAATTTTTTTTCAAAATTGGTTTCTAGTCTATAACTTTTGATTGAGAAGTCTGATCGAAAAAGTACGAATTGATTTGGATTCTACGCACCCAAATTAATAAGAAAAAGTGTTGTCCCGAGAAATTTTGGTGTAGTCGATTTTTGGTAAAAAAAGGTAGATTATACACTGCCTTTTTTTGAGCCCCGAAAAAAAATTCTCAGATCGATCCGGAAAAAAAATTTTCTTATAGAATGTGGCCTGTAGAATCCATAATTTCCATAGTTCAAAAGTTACAGCCCTGTGAATTTTTTTTCGAAGTTGGTTTCTTTATGCCATCATTCCGATTAATTCAGATCATAATATCGTCTATGCTATCCGTCGCCGTAGTCGATCGTCTAATTGTTGTAGCTGCTACGCGGGCCGCCCGAGTTCGAATCTCGATCGGTGCTGATTTTATATTATATTTAGCGTTTCTATATTTTGCTGGACTAAATGCTGATCGTCGATGCAGGATATCACACAAGCCCGTAGGGCTTTAGTATTTAAATAAGCGGCTCAATTTTGTTATGTAGAATCCTCATTATTATTTTTTCGTTTGTTGACCACTACCAAATACATGCATTGTTTTTGTTATCCTTTAACTAAACGAATGTTCATGTGTACAAAGTATAACTGGGGTTGCTTTCGGAGCTCGATTGACTTTGTTTTCGACAATAATGGAAAAGAACATCGCATGATATTTTACTACATCTGCGTCTCACATCCTAAGAAGAATATTCATATTTTTGTTTCTACTGCATGGACTCGGCCTTGCTAAATTTACACGGAAAACTGTTTGTGGTAAATTTTTTTTTAAAACTCAACGTTTATCCGGCGAATTTCGTTATACAAGCTTAACATGCATGTATAAACCGCAACATCAAAGAAACGAATTATAATGGCTTCGCTTTCTTACTTAAGATTAACTAAATAAAGAATAAGTATCGGAACGAATACAGAGCGATTATACGCTTTGTATAAGCTTTCCATAAAGCATATTATACTTTACATAGTCGTTTTGAGGCCACAGAGAGGTTTAAGAATGACGCTAGTGCTAGGGATTAAGATTAGATTGTCGTCGAGTATGAATCTGGTATCAGAAACGGTGAATACATGACTGAGAAGCTTGAAATTGTGGTGATATTTCTCGTCCTGGAGCAAACCAAAATAAGGTCCATTTCCCTAGGAAAACCATTCGAGATACGCAACAATTCAGTTTTCACAATATGGCCAGGAAATCGGTCACATTTAGACCATCTTTCCGTCCTCCGACACCGTTCAGATATTTTCACCTAAAGTTTTGACATCGCAGTATAGATGTATCTCATTTGCCGTGTATGAGTACCCTTTTCCGACACTTCGTTTTCAAGATATTCGCTTCAACTTCATCAGTACATGTTAGATATCTCTCGTTCAGGGAGAAAATTCTAACCGATCAAGATAAGGGGTCGAGGAGAAGGAGTATCGTTGGTAGAGTACCATGAAAGATAAATAAAACCTCCCCTATTTTGATGAAGGGTAAGAAAAAGGGCGGTAGTTGATAGAGAATAGTTCCCACCGTCACTCACTGATAGCCAAAAAGAGTCGAGCAGGAAAGTTATAATTTGTAAAAACTAATTCATTTCGACCTTTAATTGGAATAAAGGGCAGAAGTGTGGCCACCCCCTCTCCCTCCATTTTCAATATGTCTTACTTGGCGCCTCCAAAGGCATGAGTTTACAACAGTATTTCAGGGAATAATTCAAGGAGGGGGGAGGAGGGGGGCAACGGCTACCTATTTAAAAAAAAAGACCTCCAGTACTATTATGTTCTCCTGGTAGCCAAACAACATTTTACAATAATTTTTTGAATGGCACTTCGTGTATTAGAAGCTGAAACAACTCCTCGAATATTATAACCTCCTGATAGCAAATAGCAAAAAATTTAAAACGAAATTTGGCTTCGAAATATTTTTGTGGGTGATAGGAAAAGACCTCCTCGACTATTATGTTCTCCTGGTAGACAGACAAAATCTTACAATAATTTTCTGAATGGCACTTCGTGTATTAGGAACTGAGACACCTCCTCGAACATTATAACCCCCTGATACCAAATAGGAAAAGATTTAAAACGAAATATTTTTGTCAACATGGCAGAAGTGGGCCCGGAAGGATAAACGGATAGACGGAAAAAAGGTAAGTTTGAATTTGTGCAGTGAATTTGAATTTCTTACTGTGATTGGCTGTTATTTTAACTATACAGGGTGTAATGATAGTATACACAGGATATTTGTGGTCGATGCTTTTAGTCCATTTTGTTCCGAATAGACCAAATTACATAAATCGTGTGTGTTGTTATATTTTAATATAAATGTACAGGGTGTAATAATATTTATACGTAGGGTGGTTGTGTTCGGTCATTTTGCTCAGGGATGTCATAATGGCACTAATTAAGTTCCGCTGAGGGAATTTTGTGGCAGGTAAAATTTAAAATTTGTCATAGTGAATTATCCTCGGAATGGTATAACGACCGAAGGCGAAGAATATGGCCGATCGGTTGCAGCAGCAGGAGCGTCGTCTGTTTTACAATACGACGATACCGTAAAATAATACCGGAAGCGAAATTCTGCAAATAGCACCTAATGTAACAAGCGATATGTGTTGTTGTGTGAGGATTTTGAAAATGAGCGGTGATCAAAGTGAATATTTTAATTATGAGACTTTTATATACGATTCATACGTTGCTTAGTACCTAGAACTAATAGAGGCAATAAAACATAGTGAGGCCAATGGCCGACTCCTTGCAATTTGCCCTTAAAAAGAGAGATTTTATATACTCCTACCGGGACAGTGTTAACTAAATTCTGGGAGAGGCGGCTACGCCTGGCATATGCCAAAGTATCAAGTGTCAATAGCATACCAAAGGAAATCTATTTGTCTTAAATACCTACTCTTCTTGGAGAACTTTTCATTTTCAGTTTTTGGGAAAACTTTGCTGTAGATATTTCCAGTTGAAACACAGTATCCGAGTTTAATAACGTCGAAATTTCTTAAAAGCAGTTTAATATACGTTAAACGTCAAAACCACCCCAACGTGCTCATCGAGTTCTAGCCTCGGGCGTGAATCTCCACTGGCCGACATATTCTACTTCTTGGAGCGGTTAGTTGTTTGAAATTAGCTACCCATATGAATTTCGTAGGTTAAATTTAATATGGTAATCGCTTTGAAATCTACAGAACGGTTTTCTTTGATCTTGAAGGTAATAATAACGCTTTACCCGTACTCATTCTTAATAATGTCGGCCATCAAACGTACGGGCAGCTTTCGAGGTTTAAAGGAAGCGCTGCAGGTGTTTAGTAAACATGGCTGCGAAACAATCGTAAAAGGAATAATTCAATTAGAAAATATCGTAAAACAAATTCAGGTTTAATTTGCAGTTAAAGGCGAAGATGTTTCCTTAATTCCTTCCTTGAAATACGTGCGCGCGAGACGGGCTTTTTTTGTACAAATCTACTAGCAAACGCGCTTGTATTATAATGTCGCAAATAAAAAGGAAACTAGAATAGAGGACAGTTTAAGGACTGCTAAAATTGTTTCCTGTTATCTTTCTCTTTGTTATTTTTATTGCGCGCTACAATAAAGCAGGGAGAAACTCTTTTCACAACTTTTCCATTTATGTCAGTTGCAGTGCCTGTTTGCCTGTTGCAATTTTAATATTCTTTCTTTTTCTATTTGCTTTCCATAATGGACGCTAAATTGTGCCAATGATTTTTACACATGACAAATTTTAAGATGCAACTTTCTTATGTGAAAATTTTTAAACTTTTTAAAACGAGTCGGTAAAATTTTGAAATTTTCTAATTTGGCCGTAAGACAAGTCTTTATAGAGGAGGTCCCGATAACATAAAGGAATTCAGATCTGAAAGCGGAATACCTGGAGCTGCACGAAGGATACGAGAGTAAACATGCTGTTTCTGTTCTTCGGAGTCGCCTGTACAAAAAGCTTCACACTTTGCTACATTTAGATGCAGTCCTAATTCAATAGCTGAATTTTTTATGGATTCGAGATCATCTAAAACTGTGTCAAATTACCACCTACAAGTATAGTCCAATCGTCAAGGTAGCCAACTTTAAAATGAGATTTCAGGCTTTTCAGTTTATCCAAGCACATTAGACAAAAGGTCCTAACGGGTCACCTTGTTGTACTCCACAATCGGATAAAGTGACATTGTTGCCGTAAAATAACGAAGATGGAAATCCACATAGGCTTGATGTATATACAAATCTGTAGTATGCTGGGAAAAGGTTCAGCCAAGCAGAAAGAACTTTGCCACGACGAACCATTAAAGGCATTAGTAAAATCCAATTTCAGTAAAACCTTGCAAGAGTCAGAATTAACTTCAATGAATCTTCTGGCACCATGAACAACAGCTTCTGCACCTCCCTTAGTTCCAAAACCCAATTGGTAAGGTCTGCAAAACTCTCCAACTCTCTGATGTACACGGGAACAGATGATTTTCGCAACTGAGTCATTCCGACGGAAATAGGCCTTATTCTTCCATCCCTTTTATTCAGAGCTATCACTGAAACTCCGAAGAAAATATGACGGAGGAATTCAGGTATTTCCCCTCGTACGATCAAATTCACAAGTCGTGTTAGTGATAATCCAAGCTGATATGGTGCTGGATGTTGAAGATCCAACGACTTTCCAAGCAAATCTTTTAAAATCTTGTGGTCGAAAATTCCAGCGGAATCATGAGGAAAACTTGCTACAGCTGATAGCAATTCTTTCAAAATAACTTCCGGAAATGGTGGCAAATCATATGGAATAGGCAAGAGGTCAATATCAGGGGGAGACAGTGGATGTTTCATTTCCAGCATTCGAAGTAAATCCTCAGAGTAAGCAGCGATAGAGTCATCTGAACATAGAATACGTACCGTGTGCGGACAATTCGCGCCCGGACAATTCGCGCCCGGACAATTCGCACTCTGATAATTCGCACCGGAATAATTCGCACCCGGACATTTCGCTCCCAGGATATTTGGCACCTTGGACATTTCGCTCCCGGAGAATTCGTACCCGGACAATTCGCACTCGAAAAATTCTCTCCCGAATAATTCACACGCGGATAATTCTGTAAACCTTTGGTTTATTAAAATTAGACATTTTTAAGGGGCTACTAGACGATTGCCTTTACAGAACGTATGTAGTAGTGCACATCTTGGTAAACATCTACTTCATGGAAAAATGTTTCAAATAATAGTTATTTGGTCTTTCATTTTCAACACATCGAGATTCTTAAGTATTTCCATTTCTTAAATATAATCACGCTGGTTTTTTTTGTTGAAGTTGTATGAAGAGTCTGATATAGTTAAATCCTGTAATTTAAGAACACATAATTTTTATCTACTGATGCGGTTTCGTTTTGAGAAAATAAGAATAGGTAACTGAAACGTCTTTTGTGGAGTAATTAAATACCAAATAGTTATACCTAGTTATAGTAGGTATATCTACAATATTATGTGTAATATTCGCTACTTTTGTGACGCTCTTAATATTAAAACAGAATCAACATATAATACCGTACAGAAATAAAGTGATAAGTCTGAAGTTAAAAATATTACATTATAAGATCAAGATGAAAATAGAAAAAGGAAGTAATTTTAACGCTCCCTTACATAAAGATTTCTTAATAAAGACACATAAAAAATTCTTCTTTATTTCTTTAGTTGAAAAGGGTGACAAAGGAAATGAATTAAATTTATTTTAGACAAAACGAGTATGCATAAATGACAATAGAACAATGCATTTCATTGATGGCACTAAATTTGGATAAGTAATTAAGATAATATTATAATTAAAGGTAAATTTGAAAAGACCCCGATAACACAAATTGCACTTCATAAAGAAACAATAAGAGAAATATCGTAATGACATCCTTTCTATTATTTCTGGAAGATGAATAGGGTTTATTACAAGGTAAAAGTAATTGGGTCCGAAAAATCAGGTTTAAGTACGTATGACCACAACTAATTAGAACTTTAACGCCTGTATAGTATCTTCATTCTTGAACTTGACAGAGTGGTATTTTTAATTTATCTGAGCACGGGTTTTCATTTTGTGTATACTTTTTTTTTTAATTTTAAAAAATTTTATTTCTGGTGGTAGTGTTGTGGTGGTGTTCAGAAAAGGTAAGTTTCCAGTTTTCTTAGAACCAGTTTCTTTGACCACATATGGCTATATGTTGCTATTGGTGACTGAGTAAAATTACACTAACTGCTTATTTTTTTGCGTTATCTTTGATTCAACTATGGTAGTGAATGAACTTCAAAGTTTCTTTTTGATTTTCTTACTCTTATTTATTTTATAGTTTGAAGAGATACATGGAAAAATTCTGACAATTTTTTAAGAGATTGTTAATAATCAAAACAGTAAAGCTTTTAAAAATCATGAAACGTTTTAGTAACAGGTCGATATTGATGATTTTTTCAGTTAAATGTTTGTAATTATTAAGTACCTACCTATATAATTCCTTTTTTAATTTTTGTATGGTATACCTAGTCTCGTACCTAGTACTAAAGCAAAACCCTTAGCATTGGTAATTGCGCAACAAGGAAGACAATTTTTTAGATTTGATATTTTGATATTTGATATTTTCGAAATATTTCAAAAGTAAGTTGAGGGCGCGCTGTTGTTTATGTCATTGGAAGGATGTCGGGCCGATCACTATGTAATAGAAGCTAATGCGATCGTGCGTCAAAATTATGCAGTTGCAAGTGGTATAAAAAAGAGAAAATTTGTACCTGCAACGTCGAATGCGCTGGAAATGAAACAACTGAACCAAAAAAATTACATATCCGAATTCAGAGATCAGCGACCTTACCAACGATGCATCATTTAAGATTTTAAGGGTTGCACTGTCAGCGATGCGAGACAAAGACATTAGTGAGCAAGTTTTATTTTAGACACTGTTTCCTTCCATGATAATTTGACGTGCCAAAGCGTTTTTTGAAATTTATTTTAAAATGCAGAAATAGCTATGTATCGTTTCTAATGAACCACCGTATATTATTTAGCTTCGGAGAAATAACACCAAAGTCTCCCCATAAAAATTGTTATAATAATAAATGGGTAGATTTTGGTGTTCTTTCTCCGAAGCTTCTTAAGCACCCCATTGAGAGTCATGGATCTTCACAATTTCAGTATATTATTTAAATAATAGCCATATAATTTATAGCAAGATCAATTTTTTTCACGATATTTATCAACATTTTTTGCTTTTTTCGTTACTTTACAGTTCTTATCTTTTTAATTTTACGGAAACTCTCAAGAATCTATTTGTTTTACGTTCAAATATGATTATAATTTACTTGAGATTCTTTTAAGACAATACATACGTATTTCGTTATGTGTCCTTTAAATGGACGACATCGAAGGTTAGAGAACTAGGAAACTTAACTTGCAGCTATTAACAAATAATAATTGTTAAAATTTTATTTAGACTTTTATATTCCTATTGCAATATTATTTGTACGTGCTAAAAGGTTTCCAAATGAAAAAAACCTTGATTGTGAATTGGTACAAACTGGGTAAATAGGTTTTAGAAATGTCAGGTGACAGTTTTGCTGATAGACCGATACCAGCGTTTAGCAGCATCCGTCTACCTGTGAACATGAGTGCATGGACAATTTACATCACAGATATCTTTTAACGTTTTTTTTTTGTTTTTTTTTAAATAAATTTTATTCATGGTACCTTTAGCACGTGTTCTCATGTTTAATACGGAGATTACAATAAAATAAGTACTAAATTACAGATTTTGAGTGATATGGATGCTATTAAAATGACCTAAAATCTCTACTGCTTTGATATGGTCCATTCCATTTAAAAAGGTACATAGGGTTGTACGTATGAATTCTTGCCTCATAAAACTATTAAAAAAATTATTCCTCTACAAATTGTATGGCTATTGTTTAACCAACATAAATATTTAAGTGCCACCTTAAAATGCCAAAATCAAGGAAAATATTATCAAAAATGGACTTGTCCCTGAGGCTAAAAGTTGAAATTTGATTTATTACAAAAAGTTGATAATGGATATGAGATTTAGGTGGTGCAAACTATACGGGGCGCTTAACAATGGAGTTCGGTACGACGAAAAGGGGAAAGAGATACATAATCTATGAAGGATACATGTACCTCTTTGCTAAGAACCTTAAACTCCAAAACTGCTCATCATGGCTGTGTCGAGCGAGAAGAGCAAAGAAGGATCCATCGGCTCTTAGTTTAACATGCAATGCCAGGATCTG
Source organism: Photinus pyralis (assembly GCF_008802855.1). NCBI lineage: Eukaryota > Metazoa > Arthropoda > Insecta > Coleoptera > Lampyridae > Photinus > Photinus pyralis. The sequence goes on along the minus strand of NW_022170878.1, from coordinate 1,919,380 downwards.
GGTCAACGATGACAAGGTATAAAGATTAGCTAAACCGAGCACTGATTTTGGAAGTGCAGATGGTTTCCAGTTTCAAGCCCTTAATTGGGTATTTTATTAGTTAGGATATCGTCTTTTGACCTTTTGACTTTTTTATACGTAAGTTTCATCGTTGCTTATACCGTCGTCTAATGTTAGTTTTTAGGTTCGGCCCTCCCTTGCAAAAAATTTAGTTTATCAACCTCTTCAAATTTCAATTTTACTCTGGAACCAACCACGGATATGGTCGTTGGCCTTTCCAGTTTTACTGCCCTTTTGGGTTTTTAATTGTTTTCCATCTATTGTAAGTTTTATAGCTATAGTCTCTCCTCAATTATCTCTACCATCTTGTAGATCACCTGAAGATGACCGTTGGTCGAAACATGTAGTGTATCACTTCGTTTTATTAAATTATATGGGAACGGTTTAGAGAACTTTTATTCAATATTAATAAATTATCCCATTTAGAGTTTGAACACAAAATGGACGTCACGATTCCAAATTATACCTTAATATTGAAAGTATCCAAATTTTAAATGTAGGTATACGTCTACTGCATGCACAAAGTAATAAAACGTGATATTGGTGAGTAATATTGGAGATTTCAAGCTCTCCGACTTTCTATGTTAAAAGTCAACCGTACACAAAATACCCTCTCAGGGGAGCGAAATTCTGGTGCGAATTTTCCTTGGTGCGAAATGTCCGGGTGCGAATTGTCCGGGTGCGAATTGTGCTGGTGCGAAATGTCCGAGAGCGAATTATTCGGGTGCGAATTGTCCTACAACCAATACGTACAGCTCCGGTAATATTTCCAGCTTCAATTTTCGGAGTAACTGGACGACCTAAAAGATTATCTCCATCTCCAAAAACTCTGTTTGCAGATTTACCCTCTCCAGAAAGATCTGATGTATCACTTGAATTAGAAAGATTCTTGAGGTTTCGTTTAATCACAGTAGTAAGAGAAGTTTTTCGGTCAGTTTTTTTTTATCCAGGTAATTTGGAAACCTTATATGCAAACAAGGACAGTTGCTTCCAACTTTCAAAAGGGTTTTTATCAATGCAATTATTGATAGTGTCGGCCAAAGAATCAGAAATAAGTTCACGGAGAGACCGTGGAATCCTGTTTACCAGTGTAAATGAATGTTGTGACGTTATTTTCTTTACCGTGTAATCTTTGCTTTGGCTTACATTTGAATTACTATGTGAATCCTTCTCGAATAACATTATGCGAACTCTTACCCCTATATAGCAATCCTTACGCCATCTAGGTGTTCACATTATAACCCGATCCTTTATTTGCGATATAGTTTTCTTTTAAAAAACCTTTTTGTCTAGTTTTCTGTTGATTGGCGCGGTTATCTTCTCTCACTCACTGTCGACGCGCGCAGTCCTTGTTGAAGAACTCGATTCGATCTTGACTTGTATTTGAACTACACGCCATTACACTTACTTGACATATTTGTCTACCTTTATGGGATTAAATAGTGGTGTTGTATTAAGATTAGTGAAGTTTTCTCTTATCATCTTACTTCCAATTTCGCTGATGACGCATTGCTGCGGATTTATCTTACAAGTTTAAGGCCGTTTTGCGGTATGTTATCTATGACGCATTATCTTTTTATTTTAAATAATCTATTCTAGGCTACTTTCGTACTCCCTAAGTTTTCTTACTTCTTATTTTGGTTTTACCAATTGCTTCCTGACTGTACATTGATATTTTGACGTGGAAACGTGAATACCCGATTTTCCATATGGTGCAATAGAATTCCATTGAAGTTTCGACGCCATTACAATCAAAAACGCTCTACATATTTCTACCTTACCGACTAAAGAATTGACTGAAGAATTACCGCCATTTCATGTGAAACCGATATTTGAACTGATGACCTAATTTTACGAAGTTCGTTGACCTACGATTCATTCTTCCGAAACGCAAGTACTTAATTAACGAGACGTGTGGAGTTGGTACTGTGTAATTTTTAATTAACGTTATTTATTTTGTTTTGAAGAACTTGCTCGTGTAAGTTTGTTTGCATTTGAATTGATAAGATTGCTTTGTCATTGAAGATAGATTCAGTTATTTTATTTGTACATTTTGTAGTATTTTTCTCTTACAACTTCATATCACTTTTTGATATCTCATACCGATTGTGAAAACCAACCCTTAGTTGAACCAAATTTTATTTTGTTGTAAAGTCATTTGAATTTTTGATTCTTTTTAGTATTGATTGCAATTCTACGTACAAGAATAACCATTCGTGTCTTACGTTAACCATTGCTTATGCGATATATTGTGCAACGCGAATCATTACCCTTCTTATATTTTTTTGTTTTTGTGTCTGACTGTTTCAGATTTGCAGTTTCGCGTCCTCTGAGCTCGGAAGGTTGCGACCGGAGTTCAAGGTAAATTTAGTTATTTTCGTCGTTTTTCCCTTTTAACGTTTGATTACATTTTGGTTGTTGATACTAACGAGTTGTGATTATTACTTTGTTTGAAAGTCACTTAATGATTATAGCTCCGTTGTTTCTGCGGAAGCCCTTTTGGATAAATATTTTCCCAGGCTACGTGTTGGCTTCTCATTTGTTTTATTAGAGATTATGTTAAATTCCCAGTTTGATATACTAGATCGATATATTACAGTGTCAGATTTGTGATATTTTGAGATCTTTGTTATTAAACTACCCGCATTTATGACATCAAATACTGTTTGTTTTCCCCATAATTGTGTATTCCTTTGAGTTTAGTAAGACGAGAACAAGGATCTCTTGGTCTGCCTTGTTCATCCCTTTAGTATTCCTCTCTCTCTAGATTCATCAAAGACTAAGTGGCGCCTATCCGGATTACTTTTACTGTTTCCTTCCCTTTTTGGCTTATTTGTGTGTGTATAGAAGAACCCCATTTTCACCCCGACCCACCTCTACTTTGCCTGAGCTTACCGTGTGCTTATCTAAGGTAATTTTGTCACGTTAGCCCAAAGTGAACGTAACAATGTTTTACTGTTTGCAAAGTACAAAGCAGATTATCATCGTTAATGACATCTGGAGTTGTCCTATCATTTTGAATCGTCTGATTCTTTTTGTCAGGAGAAGCTTCTTACATTTAACCGAGTTAAAGTGTCTTTTCAAAACCATGTTTCGTCGTGCACAAATGATTGCATTGTGAGCAGCGAAATCCAACATCAGAGTCATAGATCTGATCTGCTGTTTGTTGTAAATTGACGTCGGGATTTTCGTGTGACTCTGAATTAATTTCTGGATGACTTTTTCCTAAATCAATATTGAATCCTCTTTGCCATTGAAAGATTCTGTCACATTCATTACATTTATAACTTTGACAAGCACTGGTGTCAAACAAGAAATTGTCTTCTTTGTCCAAATAATTGTTTTTAGAAGGCCCAGCATCAAGCAAATCTTGTGAACAGATATTGAAGTTCTTAGTTGAGGATGTAGTAGATGGATATGTATATTTTCAGGTATATTTACTTGTAAAACTTTTTCTTCAGAAGAACAAACACTGTCAGTGTCTGACATTACATTACAAATAAGTTTTACAAATAAAAATAAAAAATAAAGTATAGTAATATAAGATCTTTCTCGTCTAGACGTCCTTTCTGCCCTTTGTGAGTGCACTCCTCCGGCACTCCGTTCTGTCGATATTTGAACTGAAAGCAGGGCTGAAAGTTTTAAGTTTTTGACTAATAGAAAATTTAAGCACAGAATTACAGAAACTAATATTGTTGGTGAACGACCGCCGACTAAGAAATCTGAATGAAAGAGTAAGTCGTTTCTCGGGGCAATGTATAGTTAGTTTTCGGTCTCGAAATTCCCATTTTTTATTCGCCTCGCACATAATTGACGAAATTAATCAATGACGTGATTAACACGGTATAAAGGTTACCTATAAGTGGAAGGTGTAACGAAATTAAAAGATTGCGGTCATCAATTCTCACGTAACAGCATCGATCTTTTTCCTTCCATAAAGAAGGATTCGTCGCCCACCGCGTCCGTTTTTAAATAGGCAAATGCGCTTTTATCATAAATTTACATAATCGTTTTAATTAAGGAGGAGTTTAATGGTGTCGAATATTTAACCTTTCGAGAATTTGATTTTTGGGGCGCATTTCCGATGGATTGGATTTGTTTCCTTTTGTTCTCGTTACCCACATTAATTTCGATTAGTAAGTTTATTAAGGGCAAATCCTATACCTGTTAGTAGTGGTTTATTAGTTATTTTTCATCGACACTACTCGCATGGAACTATTTTCCTCATCCAAATTATAGCTTCAATTATTCTAGAAAAAATGAAGACAATAATCATATCCTTAAAGGAAATGCGGTATGAAACGGAAATAAAATGCATTCTCGGAGTTTTACATAAAAGAGGTTGCCGTTCCCGTTTCGCTCCCTTACGTTTTCGGATTGGAATGGAATTGATTCTCGCGAAAAAATTTATTGCGAAAGCCGTCTAATCAACACGAACTTTTTACACCTTAATAGCTGATAACAATCGACAGATAAGAGGAGAAAAACCAGGAATATAACTAGGGGTTGGGTTAACTTTTCATTCTTTTCAGGCCATTGTGTTACTTCTCTTGTTAGATGTTTCCTTTTGTGTTAAAAATAAAAGAAACAATGGTAGAAGCTAATTTATTTTTCTTTGTCCGCGCCGAAATATTCTAATAATTACTCACTGTGCTCGGTAACGGAATGAACAGGGAATGTTTTGTTTGCGAAAAACCAATTACTCTTCGGGAAATGTGAAAATAGATAGCATCAATCTTTTAATTTCCTTTTAATTACGCGGGCCATACACGTATGAGGGACGAATTGTGATAAGTCCGAAAGATGGGAGCCAGTAATAAAGTTCAAGCAAAACGAGCAATAAGTTCCGTTTTTATCTTTTTTCGACGCTTTTACTACCCTCGAAGAAGGTGGAGTTCAACTTAACGAATTAGATTGTTATATACTCATCATGCGATTTTCTTTCAAGGACTCCAATTTTCGTTATTCCCTTGTAAATACTTCGTTAATAAATTTTATCTTTTGTTCCTTTATAGTTAGGTGGTTTACGGAGCGATGTGATTTATTATCCTTATAACACTGCCTCTCGTTGAAATAATGCACATCTAATTAAAATTAAGAACTCACTCAAAATATAATTCCTTCTAATTTATCGCCACTTGTTTACAACTTGCTCGCCGAGGAGGAGGACGAGGGATTTAATTTTTATACCCTTACGTTCCTTAAAGTGTGTTTTCATTTATGAAGAAATATACTTGTTGGGGAAGACAATTTGAATTAAAAATTCAAGCGACGCAATTTATTCCCTCCGTGAAAGGGAGGATATTTTTTCAGGCATAAATACGTAATTAGATGCTTCGGGAAAGGAGGGCAACATTTTCTGTTGCTGCTACAACCAATTTTATTGTCGACTATCCGCAACGAGCTCCAAGGTTTCAATTACCATCAAAGCTTTTCTTTTCGTCAAAGAGAAATTGATTGAAACTCGGAATCGAAAGCGCCCTTTCACATTTGCGGATGGACTTCGCTTGTGTAAATTAGAACTTTAGCGAAAAGGGAAAATGAGTTTTCCGTTATTCCATCGTCGTTGTACCAGTTATGTTTTCAGATTAAAAGTCAATTTCATAACACTCGCCTAATGGACATAATGGATTTTATAGAACGTATCTCGGATCTCTCGTCTTCTTCTCGTTTGTAGGTAGGTACCATATTTGAATATTTTTTTCTCATTTTTGACACAATTTTTCACTAAGTAACTTTTAGGAAGTGAACATATCAAGATTCCCCACCCGTAGGACTTGAGCCGGCGGAAGGGGAGCCTATGAAGGTTCCAGGTTTAGGTTATAACTCGTAAACTATGCGTCCTAGCGACATGAGCATTCTATACAAAATGAAGGCTGATTAAATTTGCTACAGCTTACTCGATTTTCGATATCTGATATGAGTGTCTATAACGCATAGGGGTAGCGCATGGAATTTTAATTGCCGCCATCCATAGGTTACAAATATTTGGCGATTGAATTCTTAATTTGGGGATTCCGGTAATATTGCTTGGAGTGATTTACTCTTATCGCCAATTTAGTGAGGATATTCTAAATGCGTTTTTTCCGGTTTATCGTAAGGACTAGCCATTTGCATTACAACTACTTGAAATGTATGTTCCTTCAGGGTCGGCTGATATTAGCAAAACTTTTTCCATTAACGACTGTTGCATTCTTATGTACATTTTACGGTTATCAACGCAGAACGTTACCTTTGATTTTCTTTTAGAGTTCAAGCCTAGATGTAATTTCTTGTTCGAGTCCTATATTAATTGTTACCAGTACAAAATGAATTTAATTCAACCAGCCTTTCCATCTGCTGATAAGGAGCCGCCATTTGCTGAAATTGTGTCACTGGGTCACTGGATCATGCACCAGATTTGATATCACGGATTCGATCGTTAACCATGAAACAATTTCCGTAATTTTTTAGCGTAATAATTGATAATTATTTTGCTCCTTTAGTGCAGAGCTGGTATGAACGTTCTAAATAACCGCTCGAGCGACGAGCGCTCTAGTGCTAGCGAGCATCGAGTTCTTTTGCATAGCGAAACCGCTTGCGAGTTCCGAGCAGTCCTAATAGTGCTCGAGCGGTTTATTGGCAGCGAGCGGGAAAAGTGCTCGTGAGCGGAAAAACTGCTCAAGAGCGGAAAAAGCGCTCGGGCGCGGAAAAAAACCGCTCGGGAGCGGAAAACCAGCTCGCGAGCGGCGCTTAAACCTTCAGCGCTTGAGGGCGGTTAAAAGCAAACCGCTCGCGAACGGAAAAAGAGCTTTCGAGCGGAAAAAAATCGCTGATGAACGGAAAAACCGCTCGCGGGCAGAAAAAAGCGCTTGAGCGTCGAGCACTTTAAGTAAACGCTCAAGTATCGAGCACCAACCGAGCTCTACGGCTTGGGAGTTTTCTTTGTCTGCAGGTTTATGGATCCGGGAACTGAGCTCACTTCTCTGGATGATATTAAATTTACATTCAGGTAAGCGTTGCCTTTTTTATGTTTTTTACTTGTATTTGGCCTATATGTGTGAATTTGTGTTCGAAATATCAATTTCTTTCTGGAATAAAGTCAAGTTACTACGATTTTTGTGTAATGTAACTTACTTTGTGTTTTACCTAAGCTATTTGGCTGTTTTTTCGGCGGGTGTGAGATAACGCAGCGCCACCTCTACTTACTCATTATACCATACATCTGAGGAACCCCAAAATGTAGATCTCCCCTGCCTTTGGTACTTGGGGCGATGGAGACCTTGTGGAGGAAGTGTATGAAAATTCTGGACTGCTCTGATCGGCGCATCGTGAAGTAGCTGTCGTTAACAAATTCGTGGTATTTTTCGAGTTTTTTGCATATTTTCTCCATTCCAGATGGACAATTAAAAAATTACGATATTATCGTTTTATTTGAAATTATTTCCATTTGCGGTTAATGGAAATAGTGATAATAATCGGGGCGAATCTGTTAACCTTATTTTAAATTCTTGTGGGTTTTCTGTACCATCCGGGAGGATGCAAATTTTAAGACATTGCATTATTTGAGGGTTTTAACGAGATGTAATGCAATGTCTTGGAATATTGTGAACATTGTAACAGTAGTTCCCTTTGCAGTTTTGAATTTTTCGAATTTGTATTTCTTTTAAATATAGGAACATTGTACCGCTTTATACGAAAGGTGAACGCAAGTAGGTATAGCGATAAGCAGACGATAAAAAGTGCGGCCCCCGGCTAACCGAGAGGTTGCGTAGAATCGTTTGTAGAGGGTGCAGTGGAGTGAACTACGGGCATATTATTGGGTCACATCGGGCTTGTTCGCGACATTTACTTTGGTTCCGTTTCGTCTGTTTACTCGGGCAGCTGCATTATAGGACTTTATAAAGAGAAAAGAGAGAGAATTCCAATTAAACTTCGATCACATTCATTCAAAGGCCTATTTTGCCCCGATCTTTCAATAAACGAATACGGGACATCCGACAAATCTTGGAAAAATACGTTTGTGAAGGAACAGATGTTCTCACTAAGCTACCCGAAGAAAATAAATACGAAACATTGAAAACCGACATTGATCAGTACTTCCCAAGAGAAGTAGCAATAAGTGCGCTTTTTTTGTTTGCTAGAGCTAAGAAAGCTGATATTGCGCAGCCTGCGCATGTGCGCATTAATCGTCGAGATTTTTCTTGGCTCATCAGGTACCAGAGATACCGAATTCAAAAAGAACAAACTAAATATATTATAAACTGTAGGAGTACTTAAGCCTGGAACGGACGGACGGACAGAGAAAGTGGATCGCATGCGCTAAAAATCAGCTACTGGAACCAGAGGGGCTAGGAAATAGGAAACCCTCACACTGTCTATGCCATCTCCAAGTCCTAGGGATCCTCCGTACCACCAGACAAACTTCTTCGATCAATTTGGTCAACGCGACTCCCTCACAACGTTCAGGCGACGCGACGCTCGCCGTTCAACAGAAAGCGACCCTGACAGACCAACAGATTCACAGACGCAATAAACGCTATTGTCCCTCCGGTAATCCAAGCCGTATAGCATAGCACCCTCGAAGAAATCGTTCGTATCTGGGCAATGGAAATAGTGAGTTCCGCACGCAGGAAAGAGGATGAGACATTACACGGTCAAGCACGACCGAGGCACAGAGGCACAACCAAACTCATCACGAGTGCGCGTATTTTAAAATTGCTTTACTTTCCCGCACCCATACATGGGTAGTTATTCCGCACCCATATGGGTAGGTAAAGTACTGTTTTCATCTCAAAAAAAAAGCTTGTTACCACGATAACTCAAAATCTACTGGAACAAATTGCGCAAATTTTTGCGGGCGCATTGTTTGCTGGTTGAAGAAGACACCTATTAATTTTTAGACCCGCGGTGGGGCATAATCCTTCTGCGCATGCGCAATTGTAACTTTCTTATTTACGAACCGATCTTGCTGGCACTTTTACAGTAGCACCTTTTAATAGAGGAAAATCGATTGAGATTGACTATAATATTAATAAACATACGAAACTGCGCGCGTATGCGAAGAAGTAGATTTCTTGTTTACGGACTGATTTTACTCAAATTTTAACGGTAGTGCCTTTTGATAAAAGCAAAGCCATCGATTATATTAAATACGTTGAAAGCTGCGTGGGCGCATGTGCAAAAGTAGCAAGATGAGCAGTAAATACAACAAGGGAAAGTGGTGGGTCGCAACAAAGTGCTTTCGTGCGGAAAAGTTCAGTTTTGAAGAAACTCATTTTTTCTTATAAGCAGGTAAGTAGAGGTAAATAATTTAGTTTTTATGTTTTCTTACAGGTTATCGATTTCGAATTTTAATTTCATCATCAGACCTTGCTGAAAATATACCATATAATATAATATAATAATATATTTATATTATATAATAATAATAATATTATATAATAATATATTTTTAGCCAGGTCTGATGATGAAATTAAAATTCGAAATCGATAACCTGTAAGAAAACATAAAAACTAAATTATTTACCTCTACTTACCTGCTTATAAGAAAAAATGAGTTTCTTCAAAACTGAACTTTTCCGCACGAAAGCACTTTGTTGCGACCCACCACTTTCCCTTGTTGTATTTACTGCTCATCTTGCTACTTTTGCACATGCGCCCACGCAGCTTTCAACGTATTTAATATAATCGATGGCTTTGCTTTTATCAAAAGGCACTACCGTTAAAATTTGAGTAAAATCAGTCCGTAAACAAGAAATCTACTTCTTCGCATACGCGCGCAGTTTCGTATGTTTATTAATATTATAGTCAATCTCAATCGATTTTCCTCTATTAAAAGGTGCTACTGTAAAAGTGCCAGCAAGATCGGTTCGTAAATAAGAAAGTTACAATTGCGCATGCGCAGAAGGATTATGCCCCACCGCGGGTCTAAAAATTAATAGGTGTCTTCTTCAACCAGCAAACAATGCGCCCGCAAAAATTTGCGCAATTTGTTCCAGTAGATTTTGAGTTATCGTGGTAACAAGCTTTTTTTTTGAGATGAAAACAGTACTTTACCTACCCATATGGGTGCGGAATAACTACCCATGTATGGGTGCGGGAAAGTAAAGCAATTTTAAAATACGCGCACTCGTGATGAGTTTGGTTGTGCCTCTGTGCCTCGGTCGTGCTTGACCGTGTAATGTCTCATCCTCTTTCCTGCGTGCGGAACTCACTATTTCCATTGCCCAGATACGAACGATTTCTTCGAGGGTGCTATGCTATACGGCTTGGATTACCGGAGGGACAATAGCGTTTATTGCGTCTGTGAATCTGTTGGTCTGTCAGGGTCGCTTTCTGTTGAACGGCGAGCGTCGCGTCGCCTGAACGTTGTGAGGGAGTCGCGTTGACCAAATTGATCGAAGAAGTTTGTCTGGTGGTACGGAGGATCCCTAGGACTTGGAGATGGCATAGACAGTGTGAGGGTTTCCTATTTCCTAGCCCCTCTGGTTCCAGTAGCTGATTTTTAGCGCATGCGATCCACTTTCTCTGTCCGTCCGTCCGTTCCAGGCTTAAGTACTCCTACAGTTTATAATATATTTAGTTTGTTCTTTTTGAATTCGGTATCTCTGGTACCTGATGAGCCAAGAAAAATCTCGACGATTAATGCGCACATGCGCAGGCTGCGCAATATCAGCTTTCTTAGCTCTAGCAAACAAAAAAAGCGCACTTATTGCTACTTCTCTTGGGAAGTACTGATCAATGTCGGTTTTCAATGTTTCGTATTTATTTTCTTCGGGTAGCTTAGTGAGAACATCTGTTCCTTCACAAACGTATTTTTCCAAGATTTGTCGGATGTCCCGTATTCGTTTATTGAAAGATCGGGGCAAAATAGGCCTTTGAATGAATGTGATCGAAGTTTAATTGGAATTCTCTCTCTTTTCTCTTTATAAAGTCCTATAATGCAGCTGCCCGAGTAAACAGACGAAACGGAACCAAAGTAAATGTCGCGAACAAGCCCGATGTGACCCAATAATATGCCCGTAGTTCACTCCACTGCACCCTCTACAAACGATTCTACGCAACCTCTCGGTTAGCCGGGGGCCGCACTTTTTATCGTCTGCTTATCGCTATACCTACTTGCGTTCACCTTTCGTATAAAGCGGTACAATGTTCCTATATTTAAAAGAAATACAAATTCGAAAAATTCAAAACTGCAAAGGGAACTACTGTTACAATGTTCACAATATTCCAAGACATTGCATTACATCTCGTTAAAACCCTCAAATAATGCAATGTCTTAAAATTGGCATCCTCCCGGATGGTACAGAAAACCCACAAGAATTTAAAATAAGGTTAACAGATTCGCCCCGATTAATATCACTATTTCCATTAACCGCAAATGGAAATAATTTCAAATAAAACGATAATATCGTAATTTTTTAATTGTCCATCTGGAATGGAGAAGATACGCAAAAAACTATCACTCGAAAAATACCACGAATTTGTTAACGGCAGCTACTTCACGATGCGCCGATCAGACTAGTCCAGAAATTTTCAATTAGCAACGGTCTTTTCATACCCTTCCTCCACAAGGTCTCCATCGCCCCAAGTACAAAAGGCAGGGGAGATCTACATTTTGGGGTTCCTCAGATGTATGGTGTAACGAGTAAGTAGAGGTGGCGCTGCGATACCTCACACTCGCCGCAAAAACAGCCAACTAGCTTAGGTAAAACACAAAGTAAGTTACATTACACAAAAATCGTAGTAACTTAACTTTATTCCAGAAAGAAATTGATATTTCGAACACAAATTCACACGTATAGGCCAAATACAAGTAAAAAACATAGAAACGCTTACCTGAGTGTAAATTAAATATCATCCAGAGAAGTGAGCTCAGTTCCCGGATCCATAGACCTGCAGACAAAGAAAACTCCCAATCCGCAGAGCTCGGTTGGTGCTCGATACTCGAGCGTTTACTTAAAGTGCTCGACGTTCAAGCGTTTTTTTCTGCCCGCGAGCGATTTTTCCGTTCGCAAGCCCTTTTTTCGCTCGCGAGCTCTTTTTCCGCTCCCGAGCGCTTT
>NW_022170878.1:1864073-1907176 GCF_008802855.1 Photinus pyralis | reverse complement strand
TAACAGAATGGTGTCGATGCAATTCTATATACAATTGACACCAGTGAGAATTTTGAATTTTTCTCACATAACGCATCGAAATAATATTGTTAACATGTTTACTTAACTTTGTTATTCGATTGAATGAAACCACGATATCTTATCTGTAAGGTATTTCAACCTCTAATCCCACATTATTATGTGGTGGGAATGGTGTACTTAGTTTAAATTTAATTTTTATTCAGTAAAATGTGATCGTTACTCGGTAGTACGTAGCATACCATGTGAAACATGAACTGATGCCCGAAAATTTGTGGATTAGTTTGGAGCGGAGCGCTACCGGAAAATGATGACCAAAAAAGTAATATTGTAATTTATCTATTTTTATTATTTGTGCGAACTAATATATTCGTGGGGTTGTTACCATGTCAAGCTTGTGCAATAAATATCTTGTAGTCACTCATGCATGTTTACGGTTAATAAAACTCGCGATAGGTGTGTTTAACGTTGCTCGGTTGCGGGTTGCGGGACTACTGCAAACACATTGTGCAATGCCTTTTATTGTCGTTTGTAATTGAAACGACCTACATACACTAGGTACCAACATTTATCTGTTTGGGAATGCACAAAAACCCATAAAAAATCGCACATAATCATCCTATCATACATGCTTTACAAACAGACGTGCTTGCTCTTGGAAGTGATCGATGATTGGTGGTGCTAGCGTTAATATAATATATATTTATAAAATGTGTAAATTAAATAATAGTCCAGGAAATAGAGACTGAAAATGGACCATTTCCTGCAAAACGAGAAGTAGTCCAATTTTTTTTGCATGTCGTGGAAGAATATCTGGTACTACCCCGTACTACCCTTAAAACGAAAGAAATATCTTCACTAGCGAAGGTTGCAAGTTTAATTATTATGTATCCCCTTTCGTAAGAGTGCAGGGTAGGGTGATTTATACCACAATACATTCATTTTCTCCTAAAACTCATAAAACATAAATTATAAAGTATAAAATTGGGTTAAAACATCTACACAGAAATTTCAGAATTCTTAAAAATAGAACCAACTCTCAAGCTCTACATCTTATTTAATGAACATATGAAACCAACCAAATTTCAGGGGTTTTGGGGGTGGTACGGGGGAAGCACAAGGGGAGAAGGTCGAAAACTTATAGATTCTTAACCACCAAATGACTATGACATGCAAAATAAATCGGAACTTCTCATCTTGCAAGCCCTCTATTCCCTGGACTACAAGTATCATTTTGACGACTAATATGCGTAAACTGCGAAATGCGAATTTTATGCTACTGAACTAGTTTCCGGAAAATCAATAGCGGCCTAACTTAATAGCCAAAGTACACGTACACCAAATTTCAACACGATCGGCCATTTTTAAAAAAAGTTATAGCGCCCACGGACGAGCGGACGGACGGACAAAAATTAAGTTACCAAAAGTATCTGGAGATCTTAACTAACACTACTTACAGTTATAGCAAACGCAGGTCAACGGGTGGAAAAAAGGACAGACAACCATACAAAACTATAAAGGATCTGAGGATCCTTAATAAAGTGCGCAAATACGACCATGTGTCCGTCATCCGTCCATGTGAGCAACAAAGATCTCTGTTATCTACATCCAAATATTAAACTTGTTTAATTCGTCCTTCCAGACGGGACAGTGTCAAAATTCAAGTTTTTTAAAGCTGGTACATCTAACGGATTAACACATTCAACTAATTACCTACGGTTAATTGTACTTATCCAAAAGTTGGAATGAAATCTACAATTTCGGCAGTCCAGCACGCTTTTTGTTCCTTGGAATGTGAGGTCAAGTTGCGAAGTCTGTTATCACGTTGTTATTTTGCCTAAACTACTTAACATATGTTCCATGCAGTCAGTTTACACAGATAAATTATTTATTAAGCGCACTAAAAAGGCCAAACGGATTCAATGTTACCATCCCGAAACTGGGAAATTTCACTTTCGAATTTGGATTTTGAAATAATCAAATATCAATAAAACTTTACTTGCTAATTTTGTTCCAGATGGATAATGGCGGCTTCTACAGAAATTCAGAGGAAGGAACCGAGTTAGGATTTGTTAGAAATCCAGAAGCGATGAGCGTTCCAAATAACGGGAATTCCGCATTGTACGAACCCTCAACCTCCTGTAACACCCAAGTTTGTCAGTCGACAAGAAACAAATTCCCACTGCCGAATTTATCAAGCAGCCCCTGGAACAGGTGCAAAACTATAGCCTTAATCGTAATGGTAACTCTTTTTGTACTCTGGATAATAATATACGCAGTTCTGAATCAAATGAACCTTATGTAAAGTTACTTTGTTAAGTTTATTGTATATTTTTAAGGTTGTCTATACGTATTGTATTACAAAGGTTTTATCTATAGTACCTAGCTTACGTATGAATTTGTTTTAGTTAGGTATTTATCTTTTTATTGTTGATATTTTTAACAACAAAATCATGGCAGGGCTTCCATTTAGACTGCGTTGTAGATTATATACGAATTGATAAGCAATTAAATGTTACCCATATTTATATTGATAAGCAAATTCACGACTGTGATACCTAGTTATAGGTTTAAACTGTAGCTAAGGATGTGATACAAGTATAACAACTATTTTTATCAAATACCACTCCCAAGTCTCTTCTGATTTTTTCACTATAGCTATATATTTCAATTGGAACATTTGCAAAACACTGGTTTTCATATCTTCAACCACAATGAGAATCATTGAATAAGAATTCTTTACGAAGGGGTAGAAGTAGAAGAGCCGCATAAATATTGTTTTAGAATTCCCAATTCTGAATTAAACCCGTAATTTGCAATCCTTGATACCAGTTTTCGTACAATATTTAAGCATTCGGAATGTGGCCATGCCTGCCATTCGCTATTTGAAATTGCGATTTTGAAGTACACTTCTTCAATTCTAAAGTTATTTGTTTTTCGGATTTAATAACTTTCTTAAGATTCATCATCAGGAGAGTTGTTCAGTGCACTCCCGTCATATTTCTGGCATTGTATTTACATCATTAAAACTTGCCAAATGTTCCGGAGGCATTGCGAAATTTTTTCTTTCAATTTCATATTTAAAGAGCGAAAAAATCAATAAGCCAGATCATTTAGTGGGGTCTTACACTTTGCCAGAGGTGCCTTCAAAGTTTCAAAAAAATGTATACCTACTGGCCGGAAAGCCCAACAAAGGCGGTTTTGCTTTTTCCACTTTATGAATGATATCAGAACGTTAAATTATTAGCGTTGCCTGGCAACAGAAACGCCTAACAAAAAACAAGCTATCGATTTCACGAGTAATCTAACTCAAAAACTAGAAGCTGCACATCTACACTATAGCAGAAAGCTTTTAGTGAAAATTTAAAGCTATTGAAATTTCTGAGATCTTAGAGGGACAGCCAGCCAGCCATAACGAATACCAGGCGATCAAAAATGAGTTGATATAGAGTCGCTTGGAAGTTCAAGTTAAATACGATTTCCCATGTAAACAAATTCCAAAGGCGACTCGACAGCAACTTATTTTTCATCGCATAGTACTTATAGTGATTTTTTTTTAATAAAAGCTGTAACATCCCTAGTCAACATTTTATTGTTTTTCAATTATTGCCCAACTTTCGCCGGGCATTCAAAAAATTGTACATATACTTTGTTTCACTGGTGCTGAACCTGACGTCATAAATGTGATTCTCACTTCATTACATTTAAATCGATTGAGACAAAAAAATTACGTCATTAACGTAAGTCGTGACAAATAAACCAATTGATCTGTCATAATATCAATCCGTCAAATGATTTTCGTTATAGACAGATTTCCAGTGTTAAATGCCTTTTGATTAAGTAGTTTGTGTTAAAAGTGAAGTAAATATCATCAAAGTTAAAAACGCTTAGGCAAGTCGACAGTGCAGCAACGCCGTTAATAGACAGGTATTAAAAATATTATATAATGGTTCGATTCGCTCATATCATGAATTTAGGTCATTCCCGTTACCATTAGGTAAATATGACGAACCGATACACAGAATGAAGAGGTTCGCTAGAACACTTAGGTATTGAATTGATTTTATAGGTGAGAATGTTACTGTTGGATAGCAACAGGATAAATAGGAACGTCAGATATAAAACTTGTCAGTGTATTGAACCATTATCATTATAGTAAATATTAATTGTGTATATCAAAGCCTATAATTATTGTTCACCCGTACTACAGGCAAGTATACAACAAATTGGCGACGAGGATTATTGGTGTAGCACTTCGCATTACAGTTGCAGATATTTTTTTCGAATTAAATTTACACGAAAGAAAACATGGCATCGGAAAAAGTTTATGAAGCATTAGTGGATCTCTTGCATCAACAAGATCGTAGACTTCAACTGTTGGAGCACACATTGAAGGAAACCGTATCTACCAATCCATCATCAGTGTCCAACAGTAGTGAATTGATCATCGAGGCTTTGGCAAACAGCATAAAGGAATTTTCATACGATCCAGAAGACCACAACACGTTTGACAAGTGGTACAATCGATATGAAGACACCTTTATCGCAGCCAAGACTCAAATCAATGAGGATGCACAAATCAGACTTCTGTTGCGGAAACTCGATCATCCATCTCATACAAAATATGTCAACTATATACTGCCCCGTACAGTGAAAGATTTCAACTTCGAAGAGACCGTGAAGAAACTCAAGGCGATATTATGTCCACAGACATCAATTTTCAACCGACGTTTCAATTGTCTTCAAATGAAGAAGAAAGATTCAGACGATTTTGTAACATATGCAGGGAAAGTGAATCGAAACATAGAAGACTTCATTTTCTCCGAGCTGGGTGTCGAACAATTTAAATGTTTAATCTTTATATCAGGACTTCAATCACACAAGGACAGTGACATCCGTGCTAGATTATTACGTAGATTAGATACTCACACTACCGAAAATCCTATTGAGCTACATCATTTGGTTCAGGAGTGCCAGAAGATGATTGCATTGAAACAAGATACGGCACTGGTAGAAAACAAAAATCCAGTTGTCTCTAAGGTAGAATACAAGAAACATCCGCATCCACGTAATAACAATAAGCAACCAACTGCGACGGATTTACCGAAATATCCATGTTGGAAATGTGGTGGAATGCATTTTGTGAAATCGTGTGAATTTATCAAACACACATGCACGGATTGTAAGGGTGTAGGCCATAAGGAAGGTTATTGCAAGAGCGGTAAACAGAACAATTCTCAGCAGGGGTATAAATCGAATCCCAAAGCAGGGAAAGGCAAATCTGTCGCTCAAACCAAACACGTAAGCATTCCCAATGTTCATAAAGTGAATTTCCAACATAAAAGAAAGTATGCTACCGTACATATTAATGGTAAAATGACGAAGCTTCAATTGGATACCGCATCAGATATCACCATTATATCATCAGATATTTGGAAACAAATTGATGTACCAATAACTGAACACACGTCATTTCAAGCGAAAAATGCATCAGGAGATCCTCTAGAGATAATTGGCAGTTTCTATTGTGACATAACTCTCAACGAGATCACAAAGAAAGGCAAATGCTATGTCACTTCTATTCCTGAACTCAATTTGCTTGGTATCGATTGGATGGATTTATTCGATCTCTGGTCTCAGCCATTAAATACTGTATGCAGTGCGGTAACAACAGATGAGGAAGTTCCTCATGAGTATATCAACATATTGGCTCAACAGTTCCCAGACGTATTTTCAAAGCAGCTTGGCCTCTGCACAAAAACCAAAGTTAAATTACATGTCCTGCCAGGAACAAAGCCAACTTACATATCTAAACGACCTGTATCTTATTCAGCATTGCCATTAGTAGATCAGGAATTAAAACGTTTAGAAGAAATGAGCATCATTGAAAAGGTTCACTCTGGGCGACACCGATTGTCGTTGTACACAAATCAAATGGAAAAATCCGAATATGTGCAGATTATTCCACGGGCTTAAATACAGCACTCCAACCTAATAGTCATCCACTGCCACTTCCAGAAGACATATTCGCATCATTAACCGGAAACAAATATTTCTCCGTTATTGACTTGTCGGAAGCGTATTTTCAATTGGCTGTAGATGAAGAATCGCAAGAACTTCTTACCATTAATACACATCGCGGCCTATACAAATTTAAAAGGTTACCTTTTGGAGTCAAAACAGCGCCTGGTGTTTTTCAAAATATTATTGACGCAATGATTGGTGATTTACCATTCGTCCAATCATATTTAGACGATTTAATTATCTTCAGTAAAAATGTTACTGACCATAAATATCATCTAACAAAAATAATGAGCAGAATCCAACAATATGGATTCACTCTTCAAACACAGAAGTGTCAACTGTTCACATCGGAAGTAAAATTTCTAGGTCAAATTATCAGTGAACACGGTTTGAAACCAGACCCCAATAAGATATTGACTGCATCAGAAGAATGCCTATACCTACCAACATCAGTGAGCTACGTTAATTGAGCCAACTCAGAGGCCCACTTGACGTTCTACTCAAGAAGAACACTACATGGTATTGGACTCCGGATCAACAATCGGCATTCGATAAACTGAAGGAAGTATTACAGAGTGATCTTCTACTCACTCACTATGATCCGTTACTTCCAATAATAGTTGCAGCAGATGCCAGCAATCAAGGGATTGGTGCTGTGATTATGCACGAACTCCCCAACAAGAGTCGAAAAGCAATATTTCATTCTTCTCGTACACTGACAGAAACTGAGAAGAAATACAGCCAAATTGAAAAAGAAGCACTTGGTCTCATTTATGCAGTTACCAAATTTCACAAATACATATTTGGTCGTCATTTCACATTGGAGACTGATCACAAGCCGCTTCTACATATCTTTGGAAATAAGAAGGGTATACCGATCTACACTGCAAATAGATTACAGAGATGGGCGTGTACGTTACTTCTTTACGATTTCGACATAACATACATTAATACTGATTCATTTGGCTATGCAGATTTTTTATCACGACTCATCGATTCTCAACCAAGATCTGAAGAAGATTCCGTCATCGCTTCAGTATACACAGAAATCGTTATCAACAGCATTCAGACGAATACTGTCACTTACCTTCCAGTGTTATTCAATGAAATCGAACAGGAATCCAAAAATGATTCTAATATCACGACAGTCATTGAATACATGAGTTCGGGCTGGCCATCTAACAAGAAGGAAATTAGTACTGACCTTCTACCATTTTTTAATAGGAGAGACGAATTATCCGTAGTTCGTAACACCTTAATGCTTGGAGAAAGAGTGGTGATTCCTACTTCACTCAGGACCAGAGTCTTGAAACACATTCACAAGGGTCATCCAGGAATAGAACGATCCAAAGCACTAGCCCGCAGTTACGTTTATTATCCAGGAATTGATAAGGATATAGAGAGGTTAGTTAAAGAATGTACTAAGTGCATGGAGACCCGTACATTACCTCATAAGACTAATCTCAAATCATGGCCTGTTCCACAAAATGTATGGGAACGTATACATATAGATTATGCAGGACCACTGCATGACAAAATTTTCTTTCTCATCGTGGACGCTAAAAGTAAATGGCCTGAAATATTCATTCCTTCAAATTCCACTACTACAAGTACTATTGCATGTATGAAAGATGCATTTTCGAGATTTGGAATACCAAAAACGGTCGTTTCAGATAACGGATCGCAGTTCAGCAGCCATCAGTTCCAAGAATTTTGCAAATTACATGGCATTGAACACATAAAGACACCTGCTTATCATCCACAATGCAACGGTCAGGCTGAGAGATTCGTAGATACTTTTAAAAGAGCGATCAAACGTATTAATGATGGAGAGGGGGTCATAAATGCTTTAAACACCTTCTTAACCACTTACCGCTACATTCCAAATAAAACACTCGATGGAAAATCGCCCGCCGAACTTATGTTGGGACGAAAACCAAGGAACATATTGGACCTCATGAAATACTCAAACACATGTGGTATAAAGGATCAACATAAGATTGAACAAGAAAGGCAATTTAACAAGCGACATGGAGCTAAATCGCGCTCATTCGTTAAAGGTGAATTTGTATATGTGAAACGTCATATTGGTAATCATTGGAGATGGTATCCAGGTACGATCGTTGAACAGATCGGTTCCGTTTTGTACAACGTCTCGCTTGATGGTGAATGGAATCAACCACAAGTCCGGGTTCATACAAATCAACTAATTCATCGATCATCGACAAAAGATAGCCCACCAGATGACGTTCACTCCAAACTTCCATTGGATATTCTACTCGAGGAATTCGATAATATATCCGAACCAGAACAAGAAACATTTCTTACACCAGTATCACCAATTAGGGATGTTTCTGAAAATGTTAACCCTTCTATTATCATGCCACGTCCAGTAGCCACTGTACCCAGACCAACTAGAATTCGTGAAGCACCAGGGTATCTCAGCGACTATGTGCTTTTCTAAGAAAAGGGGGTGTTGGATAGCAACAGGAGATATAAAAACTTGTCAGTGTATTGAACCATTGTCATTATAGTAAATATTAATTGTGTATATCGGGGCCTATAATTATTGTTCACCCGTACTACAGGCAAGTATACAACAGTGGCGCAGGCAGCTTTTCCCCAAATAGAAATTGCAGGGTTGCCAACTCTCAAAAATGTATGTATCGTCGTAAGTTGTATATACAGGGTGGAACCACTCAACATTAAACCTTCCAAATTATCTTACCATTGTATATGATCTTACTGATTTTAACAACCTGTCTAGAACAGAATATTCTCGATCTTGTCCTGACTCCTGAGGGACGCCCGCACGTTCAAATGTAAGTGGTAATGAGTGGAGCTTTTTTCACCAATCCAGCACCTGCCTGTTCACGGAGGCTAGTTGCGCCACTGCAGCGACCTCACATTTCTTCAAGTTGAATCGAAGACCATGACGACTTGTGTCCCAAGAAACTTTCTGGAGTGTTTGTAGGACAACTTCTGGATAATCAGCGACGGTCCTATCATCCTTGTACCAAGTATTTAGTTCAGTTTTCAAAGAGACCACGATTTGTTGGATAGTGATGGCGAAAAGGGCGTGTCCTAGAAGGGACCCTGTTGTATGCCGGATTGATTTGATCTTTTTTTTCCTAAATAAAGATTGGAGTCAAACTGGTATACTTGGGAGACAATGTTCCTTCAGCATCGAGTCTCACCGGAGTTCATTTTCATTTTTTTTACTCGCGCTTTTAACCGCCCTCAAGCGCTGAAGGGTTAAGCGCCGCTCGCTAGTTATCTTCCTGCTCGGCGCTCGCGCGATCGTTTTTTCCGCTCTCGAGCGCGTTTTTCGCTTGTGAGCATTTATTCCGATCACGAGCACGTTTCCCGAGCGCTCGCGACAAACCGCTCGAGCACTTTTAGAAGTTAGAAGCTTTGCAAAACAGCTCGATGCTCGCGAGCACTTTTGAGATAATTAGAGCGCTCGTCGCTCGAGCGGTGTTTTAGAACGCTAGACCCAGCTCTGAGAGACTTATCATCTTCACAACCTATTCGAATCCCTACAATCGTCTCAAAGTCTTCGAGGACATCTTCGAATCTTATTACTATTTTTGAGGGGCGGTTTGTTACAATATTTTGAGAATATTAAGAACCTTCAGAACCATTACAGTCCTTTACAAATTAGTAGAATCTTATTTAAAAGTCCTCTTAGAATAGTCTTAGAACATTCATATAGTCTTCATGAAATATCTTTTAAGACCTTAGAATCATCTTTGAATTTTCTTAGAAAATATTCAGTCTTTAAGATTCTTCGTATAGCCTTCCGAAAGCCCACCTATTCCACGGATTGTAGATTCCCAACCAATGTTTCGAATTCGTTACATTCTACACGTTGTTCACATTTGGATTTTTCAAATTTTTTAGATTCTTCGGATGTTTTAAATTCTTCAGAATCTTGAGAATCTACTGTAAAGTCAAGGTGAGACGGACTATAGGTCTATAGCCACACGTATTTTAAATAATAGGGCAAAGGTAAGGCCATACATTCATTTAAAATCTTAGAGAGACGGGAGGTTCTTATCTTACTAACTACAAACTATATGAGAGCACGACTTGCAATAGAAAAGCAGCATCCTTGATCGGAAAACAGCTTTCGAGCCATTCTGCGCAATGTTCACATTTACTTCATAAAGGAGTTAGTCTTCACTATACGACCACATGTAGAAAGCATTTCCGGTTGACGAAAAGATCAGAAGATAGGTATTATTACCCACAAGACCATCAACCAATTGTAAGTTTTAAGTAATTCGACAGCTTTGTACAGGCAATACGTGGTAAACAGTTTCGCCAGGGACATTTATCGAGAAAATTTCTATGTATGTAGACCGAATCTGCAGAGAGAAACCTAAGGTACTATACAGGAATCGTTTTCCTTTTAATTTTTGCGTTGTAGATGCCGCGAGTTGATAATTTTGCGTAGTAGTAACTCCGATGTTAATTT
Organism: Photinus pyralis; assembly: GCF_008802855.1. Taxonomy (NCBI): domain Eukaryota; kingdom Metazoa; phylum Arthropoda; class Insecta; order Coleoptera; family Lampyridae; genus Photinus; species Photinus pyralis. Next base: position 1,896,654 of record NW_022170878.1, on the reverse strand, counting down.
ATACTCTTTAACTTCATTAGTCGGATCGCAGAAAATTTTACACTTTAATAACTTAAAAAAACAACAAATAACATTTATTAACAAGCGCTTGAAATACACAAACCTAAAACTAATTACTGGCTTTGACGAGCACGCACGTTGGCGGTGTTCACTTAGCTGGCGCAACCGAGCTCGGTCGCCCAGTTGCAAATGCCGCCCACCGGGTCGAAGCTTAAATTTTTCGGGCACGTGTACTCCCAGCCGACGATATGGCCGCTATCGATCTTCGCGCAGTAAATGAAGCGTCTGCAGGAGGCGGGATGCGGAAAGCTACCCCGATCGAAGCACCGCACGTAACCGTGACTGTCGATCAAAGCCTTGCTGTAGACTGGCAGAACGTCGTAATAGTCGTCGTTTGTGCTAACCGGCACTAGGTGTTTGTAGTTTTGTGACTTTTTCTGAAACGGTCGCGGCTCTTGTTTGATTATGAGTGCTGTTGATGTGTAAGTCGACGGTAAAATGGGTGTGGGTGTCGCGCTGAACTGCGTTTTTACAACTGAAAATTGTAATAGGTTACGTCCGAGCTGAAGAGGAAGAGAAGAAGAAGGTGTTAAACCATGTCCGGAAAAGTGTTAGAACGTTTAGAGTTCGTACCATGAGTTTTGTTTGGGTTTCTAAATGGTACCGAGGCGTGTTGCAGTTCGTTTAGTGCGAAAGCGAGATCGGTTAATTTTGTCGTATTGTCCAGGTCGTTGTGGTACTTTGCTGTCGTCGATTGTCTGGGTGGAAACCTTGTGGGTAATCGTCTTCGCTCTAAAATTGGGATGAAAAATTAGTGCGCTTGTGCAAGTGCAGTGTACCTTGCGCCTGCGTTGTGCTGACTCTGCGCCGGCTAATGGTGCGCGTGGGTTTCACGGTGGGTGAAGTGGTCGGGCTACTTCGTCTTCTGTACAAAATTCGTCTGGAAGTCGGCGCCTGGAATGCATCCACAATTACTTTGACTTCTATTAGAAATTGGCTCGGAGTTAAACGTGAGGTGCGAATGGTGTTAGGATGATGCCTGAGCTAAGCGATTAAAAATAGCACTTTACCTACCCGCTGCCAACTTCACTTTGATGCACAAGAGGCTTTGAAAGTAAAAAATAAAGAAGAGAAACATTTAAACATATATTTTAACTACATAATACAACAAAACCACTGACCGTACATCTACAACAGTCCGTTTTCGGCTAACATCACACTCATATGGCACGAACTGGAAGACCCAAACACTAGTGCGTAATATAATACATGTGCAGACATAAATAGTATTTACAGTTGCACTCATTCAAGCATTCCGCCTAAAAAAAGATACCGAAACAGAAATTAATTATTTGGCAAGGCGACATTGTCAATCCCTCGTTCCAGAAGGGTTTTAAGGGAGATGGCGATCGGGGCGATGCGTATCAGATCTCCGCGCGCTTTCGGGGTAATTTCGACTACTTCGGCTTTCGAGGTTGTGTACTCGTCATGCGGCCGAACTCTCACGTTGACGTATCGGGCGTGTTCGGTTTCCAAGAGCTCGTCATTGGCTTGTTCGTTTTTGAATTGGAAGAGTCCCTCCAAGGCGATCGTCGACGATTCCGGGTCGTGGTGCGGTCTCGGCGTGAACGTGTTGACTATCGATTTGCTTTCGACGAGCGGGGGTGAGTTGAGGGAGTCGACTATTTTTATGTTGGTGACGCGATTGATCGCGCCGACTCGGTCCATTGTCGGTAGGAGTGTCACTTCGTTCTCGCTTACGGTGCGATTCTTTAGTTTGCCTTCCTTTAGCGAGACCTCGACGATGCGATTGATTTCGATCAGCTTTTCGATCTTGTCTGTGCGCCTTGCCTCGGTCGTCGACGAGGTTTCCGCTTCTGCAAATACATGCAGTAGCGTAGCGGTTGCCACGGGCTCAGTTGTGGTTACTTCTTGTACGTTCCGATTTAAATTCAGCTTTGATTTGTACGTTTTTCCTACGTCATCAGCACTATTAAGGGTTTGATGAGAAGAATCAATGTTCCTAGATAACGAAATTCGCGATTTGGTTGGCCGACGCTTCCTGAATTTTCGGGTTGTGCTCGGCGATGATGCCCTACTGGTACTGGGTTCGGTGGTCGTACTACTGACATCATCGGTTGTAAAGATGCTGGCGAAACCTTCTGTACTTGTACCCTCCATGGGAGTACTTCTCGTCTTGTCCTCCACAGTGTCCACTTCATCCCAAATTGATTTATAGGTCGAGCCCTCCAGTGTTGTGCTCGTCGTCTCCACCGTAGGTTCATAATGCGAACTGTACCCGTCTACAACATCCTCCCCAAATAATTCAGGTTGAGTCGATATCTCCATTGTTGCGCTATTCGTGGTTACCTCGGTTGTAGTCAATCGTACATCATCCTCAACTGACGTGGTCATCTCCGTCGTTGTGCTTTTAGTAACTTCCTCGGTCGTACTCGGCCTTTTCCGCTCATAACGCGATCTGAACGCCTCCTCCCTAGTCGCTTTGGCGATTTCAGTCGTAACATCTGGCGTGATGACAACCGGCTCTAGTGACGTAGGTCTTTTTCGGTCGTAACGTGCTCTGAATCCGCTCCGCTTGGTCGAGGAACTCGCGGGTGCCTCCGTGCTTGCTCTCGTTCGCTGAAGTAAAAACGGCGGGCGGCTAAATTTCGACTTGTGGGGGAACGGCTTCGCCGGGAGTTTGCTAGTAGCCGGTTCAACTTCCTGAACCGTCGTCAACCGCACCTCATCTGTTGAGATCTCATCCGTCACCGCTTCGGTCGTCGCCTCTTGTACCACCGGAGTGTAATTATCCGAGAGAGTAGTGGAAGCCAGGCCCAGTTTGCGCACTATTTTTCTTGTACGAGCTTCAGGTGGCGTCGTGGACTGCGACGGTTCCGTTATCAAACGAACGATGTTTGTCATCAGCGAGTAATCCTCGTTGTTTATCTCTCCCTTCTCCTGGTATGAGGTTTTGCCTAGGCCCGAGAATATTTGCTTACCTTCGAATCGGTCGTTTTGGAGGGAATTGATGCGCTCGCTCCTTTCTTTTATGGTCGTCTCAGAGAGCTTTATGTTTTCCTCTTCTTCGTCATCGTCCCCTATTGAGTTGTCCCTTTCGGTTGCGCTAGGAATTTCGTTTAAGGGAGTAGGAGGTTTTTGCGTGGTACTTATTGAGCTGCCTCTTTCGGTTGTGCTAAGAATTTCGTTTGAGGGACTAGGAGATTGTTGCGTGGTACTTATTGAGTTGTCCCTTTCGGTTACGTTTGGCTTTTCGTTTGAGGGACTAGGAGGTGATTGCGTTGTACTTGTCGGTCTGTAACGTCTGATTATCTTCCGAGTTGGCCTCCGCCTTGATTCTGTGGTTGTGCTCACCGCTACGGGTGGTTCGGTTGTGGTGGTGCGACGGAATGGTTTGCGGCTGAATCGGTTTACTGCCGCCGTTTCGTTTAGGACCGTTACTGGTGTAGTACTTCTTAACCTGAACGCTGGCGTAGCTTGGCTGACATCATTTTTTGAGGATTCAGTCCGTCTACTAAAGAAACTCGTCGTCCTGGTAGATTGGTTTTCATATCCCTGTGTGCTATTAGGTTCAGTCAACAGTGAGACGGTTGTCGTAGTACTACTACGAGTGGGATTTTGAAACCTAGGCGCCAGTACAATGGAAGACTGTGTCGTGCTGATCGCATCAATCGCATTACCGTCGGGATTGCCTCGACGTGGAGGTACCCGCCTCCTTCCACCCGTCACGTTCAACGGTTTGGAAAAGTCGACGGAAGTCAACGAAGAGAGATCGGAAATTTCCAGTGCGATGTCGGGTCGGAACTTGCGATCTTGGTAAATCCTCTGATCATTTTGCGGCTCGGGGTACTCGAATCGGGTGGAACCACGACGCTTAGGCAACTGGTTCGTCTTGTCGTTGTCGTCGTAATCATCCGGTGTCGTTGCCTCCTCAACCTTGGCGGTCGTCGTCGTCGTCGTGCGCCTCGGCGGCGTGTGGTATCGATTAGTGTGGATAGTGTCGGGTTTTTGGAAGGGTCTCGGCTTCAGTATGGCTTTAGAAGGAACAGGATCACTCACCTTCGTTGTTGGCGACGAAGGCTCGGTTGTAATCGCATATCTGCGAGTTGAGCTTTCAATGCGAGCCTCGGACTTCTCTTCATCATTCTTCGCATTGTCGATGTAGTTATTTATGTTGTCCGCTTTGGTCGACGTTTCTTCAGTAGGTACCCTGAAATTAATGTGAAATCAAATATCAATAGCGACATAAAATGAGGATGAAATGGTGGCGACCTTGGACCTGGCTGCCCTAAACGAAGGCGATAGTGCCATCTTCATGAGAGCAGAGCAGTCTATAAAATAAAAATCAGTTACGCCAGTAAAAACTAGCTCTGAACATCCAAAACTGGAATGATTCCCTCAGCGATCACCGTAGGAGGTTTAAATCCGAAATTTGCATAGAAAAAAACATGCGGTTTTCTTATTGGCTAAAAATGACGGCAGGACAGTTTAGGTGGTTCCGTTTTCAATTTTATATAAATAGCTGAACGCACAATACCCAAAAATACTATCACGCACGAGGGACTACCGCCGGAATTAGTGACTGCGATAGCAGGAGAACGTTCCGGTTTGTTCAAAAGATCCCTGCAGGATCAAGGAGTAATTAATGTTGAGAGTACTGTGAAATGCACAAGATAGCGCAGCGAAGCGTGCTAGGCCTCATCATAGTAGTTGTAAAAATTGTGTTGGTTGTTATAGCAATAGTAGTCGTTGACTTGTAATCTTTGACAATAGAAAAATATTAAAATTGGAACTGAATTAAAGAAGCCTCGATATTCTACCAATTCTACTGCATTTTGTTTGGAATCTGCTGAACAATTAATGGACGCATCTTGAAAAAGGTGTTAATTAGTTGCAAAAGATAGTAGGGATTATTCCGGGATTTTTGGGGAAGCATTCGTTTCTGGGCTACGAGATTGTGCAGTACGTAAATATTTAATTGAGATTCATATTAATTCGGATCTGGATTAGGTAGTCAAAAATTAAATTCGTTCATAGAATTCTCGCGTCAAAAAAGTGGTTATTGCGGATATTTTTATCAGAACGCAAATTTGAACGCGAGTTCCGTGCATCTACAGTTAAATGAACTAACATTTTGGAGTGAATCTAACACACGCTAAAGAAAAGGAGTTATTGTGCACTTCGAAAGCGTTTCTATGCCAAGGAGTACATGTAAAAATTAGTTTTTCCTCATTTTAAAGTTCTGCGGAAATAACAGTGCACGAGGCTCACCCAATATCTTCAGTCGTTGGTCGAAATCTTCTGAGAGTCACGTACTCGGGGACTAAGGGCGTGATTTTTTTCCTTTCAGTTGCCGTTTCATCTTCCTCCGATTCAAGCCTGCAAAATAAGTGCGTGATTCAAGTTTTTGTACCATTTCGCCTTACTTTTCGACCACCGGTATGAGAGTGGTAGACGCCCGTTGTCGTATTATAGTCATGTACTCGGGTAGATTAGACTTTCTGCCGCTGGTTGTGCTCAATTCCGTTTTGTGAGCTTCGACGTCCTCTTCCGATTCATCCCTTGCCGTCGTCGATCTGCATCCCAATCAATAATCGATAAAAAACCAAGAGGTGAGCTTACCTAAATCTGTTAATTGCGGTGTATTGCGGTCTGGCTCGTCCTTTCGCGAGGACGCCTTCTCTAGGTCCTTCGAATTGAGGCCCGCGACTGTTACTAAAGTAGGTCAGCTAGTTTGAGGGTGACCTGGACGGTGGGTGTACTTACGCTGAGTGTTGGGCCGTCGTTTTGGGTCGTTCGGTTTTTCCGGCTGTATTTTTAAGTACCCGCTCGTACAGGACCTTGCTGAAACCCGACGGGGTGGTGGATCCCGGGTTCGTACTCGCGCTTCCGTTTTTGTGGATATCCAACTGTTTTTCTAGTTCTTCTATACCGCCAGCTTTCTTAATTAAATCGATCAGCTCTTTGATCACTCTGGGGTCCTCCTCCGAGTCCTTGTCGTTAACATCTTCGTCGTCGTACACGTACTCGTATTCCTAGAAAAATGTCGTCAGGCTTCACCAATTGTAGGGGTAAGTACCTCAGCTTGGGGCGTTGTAGTGGAGGTCGTGGTGGTCCTCGACGTTGTTAGGCGACGCGTGGTCGATGGCGTGCTTGTCGTCGTCGTTGATGTGCTTGTGGTCGTCGTCGACTTCGGCTTGACGCATCGTACGTTTTGGGTGTAATCGCACGAGTCAGCGGCTTTATTAAAGAACAGCCCCGAGGGACAAGTGAACTGATGCGCCACGATTCCAAGCTCTGAAGGTCCACTGCTGAGGCACCAGAAGTACTTCTTGCAATCGCGAGGATGCGGGAAAAAGCCTTCGTCTTCGCATTTAAAATCTGAAAGACACGGCCGGTTATGCTGAAAGCAGCACAAAGGCGATTACCGCTTCCTGGATCGGGGGTGGTGGGTGGTTCTGGCGTTTGATACTTTGTCAGGGTAGGGCTGCTGGTCGTGGGGCTTGCAGTGGTACTTTGCGGTTTGGACCTGGAAAATGTGGAATAGAGAAAACGCCAAGCGCTCAATTACTAACCGCAGTCTCTTTCTAATCGGCCTATGTCTCTCGGTGGTTGTGGTCGTCTTCTCCTCCTCCTTTCGGTTTGGTCTAGGTCGAGGGCGCGTTTTGAGCTTGGTCGACTGTATGGGTTCAACTTTAATTTTGTTATACTCCGACGCCGACATGAGAGAGTCCTTAGCCGCTTCAATTAACGGATAGGGTTTTCCGTGGCACGTTCCCCTAAAGTCGTCGTTGTCAATGGACCAAAACATTATACCTCCCAGTTTTCGTTCGACCACAAACTCCGCCTTTTTCCTCACGATGCCCTCGTCGTCGTACCCGACCCATTGGTTCTCTTTGTACGCGTACGGACCCATTGCTTTCGGATTGGGATACTCCACCGTCCAGCCGTCGTCTTTGAGTTTTTCGCAAATCTACAACGTGAAGGTTTGATCACTGAGAAGTTCGGTGGAAAGTACCTCGTAGTAGGCCAGGTAACCGTTTTCACGGGTAGCGTCGCCCATCTCACCAGGTCCATCGGCTGGTGATCCTAATTCATTCGCGTCCGAATTAAATAAAGTGTACGATCTTCCGTACGTTGGGATTCCCAGCACCAGCTTACTTTCTTCGGCGCCGGCCTCCAAGTAATGGTTTATGGTGTGGTTCTGCAACATGCAATGCTGGTAAGCTGAGCCGATACACTAAGCCCTTACTATATTCAGATCGGAATCGTAGTTGTACTCGGATTCCTCCTCCAATGAAAACAATGGCGAGTGGTGGTTGACTGCGGGCTCGAACGCCGAGTGGTAGTCGTAACTGAGAATGTTCATCCAATCCAGATACCTAGAAAAGATGCTCATCAGAAATGATCTCCCTTACGAATGACCTACTTCATTAGGCGAGGTACGTCGTAGCCTTTATTAATGTATTCGATTCCGGCCGGTACCGCCATCGTCAAAAGCAGTCGTGGTCTTCCAGTTTTTTCCGATTCCCTGTCGTACTCCTCTCTCAGCTCCTGTTGGTCAAAAATGGTAAACGGCGGGCGGTGAGCGTCGGGTTACCTGAACTAGGGTGGCGTAATTGTCCTTGTCCCGCGGTTTTCCGCCGTCCCTAAAGCTGGGATACTCCCAGTCGAGGTCGAGTCCGTCGAAGTGATTTTGGCGTAGGAATTTGATGGAATTTTTTATGAACTCCCTGCGCCGTTCGGCGCTCGCGACCAACGGGGAGAAGCGCGACGAGCCCTCGTTCCAGCCGCCGACGGCGAGCATCGTCTTTAGGTTTTTGTTGTAGGTCTTCAGGCCGGTAAACTTCGCGTAGCCGCCTTTTTCGATATCCTGATACTTGTCGAAGGGCTTAAAGTTATTCTCTTTGGTAAAACCGCCGAAGGCGTAGACTAAGTGCGTGCATAAGTAGGGATTTATGTTCTGTGGGTTGAACTTCGCCGTTCCCGGCCTGTAGACGGACCAGTTTGTGTAGTAGCAGACGACTCGGGTTTCTTGGTGACCTCAAAGAGAGTTTTTGGGGGTGAAGCGCGGAGTTTTGGCGTTGGGAGGGATACTTACTTAATTCTACATGCCAGATAATCACAGTTGTCAGGCACAACCACGACCATGGAGGCACCTGGAAGAAGTAATTTAATTAAGGCAATTTCACAAGACAGTGAAAGTATGGTCTAGTGCTGATCTAGTTCAACTTCCCATAAAGTGACTTTCAATATAAACGTTGCATTCCATTGCATTCCTTTTAGCGATTATTTTAGTTACCACGCTTTCCCAGTCTATCACTCATACTTTTGCCGTGTTAAAAATTTCTTCTTCATTGGCACACGCACGTTACATAATCCGCTTAATCTCCAAATGACCAAATTGTGACCAAATTGCGACCTGTCTTATATAACAATAGCGCAACAAGCCTAGCTGAAGGTGGAGTGTAATCCTAATTACTAATTAAAGAAACGAATCTCTGCAGATTGTTTTTTTTTGTAAAGGCGCGACGAGAATTCGATATCTTCGAGTGAAAGTGCAACTTTTCTTACACACTTTCCTTTAAGATTAATAAATTACGAGATATGTTTGCATAACAATTTCCTCATTATTGATTAATCGGCCATCCTCAAAAATGATACAAGGCTCGTCCATGAATGACTAAGTCGCAAAACTGGTCTAGGTACTATTGACCGTGATCTTTGTCTTTTAAGGAAACAGATAGTGAGTGGTATTCCTCGGCTAAATGTTAATTGCAGTAACAGATTATTCACCCATTGTATCAAAACCCAAGAAGAAGGTTATTCGGTTGAACCATTTGCATATACGAGCACATGATGACGTGTAGCGCCGCAGACAAATGTGTGGTCGCAAGTTCGTCATTAACACGTTTTACGCTGACGAGAACGAACAAAATGTCTGATGTTAATTGCAATTGAAAACGAAAAGGAAATGTTTGCCTACGCCCGTTACGTTTCGATGAGAATGAGGTAAGAATTGAAACAATTATCTTTAATGACCGCGGATTCCTTTTCGAAGTCGTGTTACACTTACATCGCGTTTCTGTAATTGGTGTTACAAATTCGGTATCCATTACAAAAATGCTGTAATTTTTTTATGGGTACCAGGAAAACATGATAAAGGATGAGATATTATACCATCATCTGTCCTCCTGATACATAAAACATCAACTACAAAATTTGGGGTAACGTTTGTATCTGGAGTGAGCGGAGAGATCCCAGTAGCAGTCCACAAATTTTCTTTTGTACAAGGAAGACTGTAAAAATTTGCAAACTTTGTCTATCAGGGGAACATAATGAATGACGGTTTATATGCTTCTAGCCTCAAGGGGGGAGGTTCAAAATTGACCTTCCCCAAAATTTCCAGGAATTTGTATCAGGAGGATTGATGAGCTCTATTCTCCTAATACATTATCAGAAAAATTTGGAAATTTTTCTAGCGTGTAACACATAAGGGGCGGTCAAAAATGAGTTGCTATCGAGTCGCCTTTGGAAGCTCAAGTTAAGTACGATTTCCCATGTAAACAAAAATTCCAAAGGTGACTCGACAGCAACTCGGGAAATTTGTATTAAGAGAATGCAGAGAGCGATTGCTCCTAATTATTCTTACTAAAAAACAATTTAAAAAAGTACTCGTAATCGATTTACAAAAAGTGCATTTCCACTGCATTCATTTTTCATTTGTAAAATGCTACCTAAAATCCGACTACAATTAATAAAATTTTAGAACGAGAACTCTTGTGCAGATAAAGCGCATTTTTTGATCGGAAATAGCTTTTCACCATTGGATATATTTCTTGCAGACATCTCAATCGCCCTTTGTGCGTACTTTCTCCACAATCCGTTCTTGAGGTACCTACCTATAAGGGAAAACACGCCGATCACGATAAGAGGGGGGAGGGCTATGGTTGGTAGAAATAAATTAGTTCCTTTCGTTCGTATAATTGAGACCTTTTATTAGAGTACCATGAAGGATAAAAGTAGTTCCACCCCTCTCCCCGAAATTTGATGGTCGTCTGGCACACCTTCAAGGTATAGGCTACCTACTGCAAAATTCTAGGACTCTAGGACCATTCCCCTAGAAGTAGTTCAAAACGGTAGAAGTGGGTACGGACGGACGGACGGGCAGACGAACGGACAAAACGCAAACAATAGTACATTTTTTTTTAATTCTTAAGAAATGCGCTAAAAATTAGTTTTAAATAACGAATGTGGGGCTGGGTTCATTTAAATATCTTCACAAATAAAAAAAAATCGAATTGCGCATGCGCAAAAGAAATTTTTTGATTCGGCATTAGTTTGCCTTTATGGGAGGCGCCTACATACAAAATTTCATTTAAATATCTTCACAAATTAAAAAAAATGGAATTGCGCATGCGCAAAACAAATTTTTTGGTTCGGCATTAGTTTTACCTTTATGGAGGGCGCCTACATACAAAATTTCATTTAAATATCTTCACAAATTAAAAAAAATCGAATTGCGCATGCGCAAAACAAATTTTTTGGTTCGGCATTAGTTTTACCTTTATGGAGGGCGCCTACATACAAAATTTCATTTAAATATCTTCACAAATTAAAAAAAATCGAATTGCGCATGCGCAAAACAAATTTTTTGGTTCGGCATTAGTTTTACCTTTATGGAGGGCGCCTACATACAAAATTTCATTTAAATATCTTCACAAATTAAAAAAAATGGAATTGCGCATGCGCAAAACAAATTTTTTGGTTCGGCATTAGTTTTACCTTTATGGAGGGCGCCTACATACAACATTTCATTTAAATATCTTCACAAATTAAAAAAAATCGAATTGCGCATGCGCAAAAGAAATTTTTTGATTCGGCATTAGTTTTGCCTTTATGGGAGGCGCCTACATACAAACTTTCATTTTAGTATCTTCACAAATTTAAAAAAATTGAATTGCGCGCACGCAAAACAAATTTTGTGATTTGGCACTAGTTTTACCTTTATGGGAGCCGCCTACATACAAAATTTCATTTAAATATCTTCACAAATTAAAAAAAATTAAATTGCGCATGCGCAAAACAAATTTTTTTGATTTGGCATTAGTTTTGCCTTTATGGGAGGCGCCTACATACAAAATTTCATTTAAATATCTTCACAAATTTAAAAAAATCGAATTGCGCATGCGCAAAACAAATTTTTTTGATTTGGCATTAGTTTTGCCTTTATGGGAGGCGCCTACATACAAAATTTCATTTAAATATCTTCACAAATTAAAAAAAATCGAATTGCGCATGCGCAAAACAAATTTTTTGATTCGGCATTAGTTTTGCCTTTATGGGAGGCGCCTACATACAAAATTTCATTTAAATATCTTCACAAATTTAAAAAAAATTGAATTGCGCATGCGCAAAACAAATTTTTTGATTCGGTATTAGTTATCATGCACAACTGCACCCGAACGGACAGACGGGCGGACAGACAGGCGGACAGACAAACGGAGACAGACAGATGGGCAGACGGCGATACAACATAATAAAGGATGTCGAGGATCGTCAATAAACTGTAAAAGTGTGAAATTATGATACATGCATCAAACAGATTTTTTGCCCCAACTTTTTTCTTGAACGGCACAGAAAAATTTCTTTCCTTGGTGCAAGCCTCGACACCATAACGAACCAAAGAACATACTATAATGTTTGAACGAACCAAATAGCGAAAAAGTAGAACGGGCAGATAGACGGACGGACAGACGTTGGTCACAATAGCAGAGTTTTTATTTCCGTCCGTCCGGACCCACTTCTGCCGTTTCGAACTACTTCTAGGGGAATGGCCAACAAATTTCGCTGTCTAAAAGGCCCCCCCCCCACGAATTATTTCCTAAGATGCTGTTTTTGAAAGTAAAACGTGCATAACGTTTACATACGATAACCAATTGATCTCAGATTTTGCGTACGCATGCTTTTAGTGGTGCCAAATTAAACTTTAGAATATGAGAGAGGGAGGGAGGTAAACACATGTTCTATTTTCCCGTGCGACTCTTTTTTGAGATCAGTAGGGGAGGGGGGGGTTAAAAATTAATTTTATCTCTCATTGTAGGTACCTATTCTAATTAAAGGTCTCAACGAAAGGGACCGTTTTCTACCAACTACTGCCCTTCTTTCTGTCCTCTTATCAAAGTACGAGGGTGGAGGGGGAGGGTGGGGAGTGGAACTATTTTATCCTTCATGGTACTCTAATGAAAGGTCTCAACGAAAGGAATTAATTTCTACCAACCATAGCCCTCTTCCTCGACCTCTTATTGTGATCGGGTATATTCCCTTATACCTCAAGAACGGATTGTCGGAAGAGGGTACTCACAAAGGACGATTGAGACGTCTGCAGGAAATATATCCATTGGTGATGTCAAAACAAACGGTATTTCGGTTTAAAAAAATTCGCTTTATCACAATTTATACTTGTTTTTAGCGCATTTCCACAAAAATAAAAAAAAAATGCGCTATTGTGGCCACTTTGTCCGTCCGTCCGTCCGTCCGTCCGTCCGCTAACTTTGCGACGCTACTAGTTTTTTATCTTAAGAGCTATTGTTCTACTTTTTTCGCTATTTGGTTCGTTATGGTGTCGAGTCTTGTACCAAGGAAGGAATTTTTTCTGTACCGCTTACAAAAAAAGTTATTGTAAAAAAAACAAAAAACCGTTTTTTACATGTTCCATAATTTTACACTTTTGCCGTTTATTAACGATCCTAGAGATCGTTTATAATTTTGCATTGCTATCTGTCGCCTGCCGGTTGGTCTGTCCGTCTGTTCCTTTGTCTGTCTGTCCATCTATCTGTCCGTGTGAACGATAACTTTGTTTAGAAATGTTCGATCGCTTTTACATCTCCGTTAGTTATGAACTGAATTGCATGAAATTCAATATGGGCATAGATTTAGCCATATAATACGCAATGCCAAAAGTTGAATCGAATCGATTCAAAATTCACAGTGCCCTTTTCGCATCTCGACCATTTATAAGCCGAATTGCAAACTTTTTTACTTATAAAAGTATTTGAATGAAATTTGATACATAGGCACTTGGAATAAAGGAAAATCAAACGCCAATTTCAAAATTTGGTTTTGCGCATGCGCAGTGCCAACTTTTTTATTTATGGAAGAATTTAAACGAAATTTGATACATAGGCACTTGGGATAAAGGAAAATCAAACGCCAATTTCAAAATTTGGTTTTGCGCATGCGCAGTGCCAACTTTTTTATTTATGGAAGAATTTAAACGAAATTTGATACATAAGCACTTCGAATAAAGGAAAATCAAACGCCAATTTCAAAATTTGGTTTTGCGCATGCGCAGTGCCAACTTTTTTATTTATGGAAGAATTTAAACGAAATTTGATACATAGGCACTTGGGATAAAGGAAAATCAAACGCCAATTTCAAAATTTGGTTTTGCGCATGCGCAGTGCCAACTTTTTTATTTATGGAAGAATTTAAACGAAATTTGATACATAGGCACTTGGGATAAAGGAAAATCAAACGCCAATTTCAAAATTTGGTTTTGCGCATGCGCAGTGCCAACTTTTTTATTTATGGAAGAATTTAAACGAAATTTGATACATAGGCACTTGGGATAAAGGAAAATCAAACGCCAATTTCAAAATTTGGTTTTGCGCATGCGCAGTGCCAACTTTTTTATTTATGGAAGAATTTAAACGAAATTTGATACATAGGCACTTGGGATAAAGGAAAATCAAACGCCAATTTCAAAATTTGGTTTTGCGCATGCGCAGTGCCAACTTTTTTATTTATGGAAGAATTTAAACGAAATTTGATACATAGGCACTTGGGATAAAGGAAAATCAAACGCCAATTTCAAAATTTGGTTTTGCGCATGCGCAGTGCCAACTTTTTTATTTATGGAAGAATTTAAACGAAATTTGATACATAGGCACTTGGGATAAAGGAAAATCAAACGCCAATTTCAAAATTTGGTTTTGCGCATGCGCAGTGCCAACTTTTTTATTTATGGAAGAATTTAAACGAAATTTGATACATAAGCACTTGGGATAAAGGAAAATCAAACCCCAATTTCAAAATTTGGTTTTGCGCATGCGCAGTGCCAACTTTTTTATTTATGGAAGAATTTAAACGAAATTTGATACATAGGCACTTGGGATAAAGGAAAATCAAAAGCCAATTTCAAAATTTGGTTTTGCGCATGCGCAGTGCCAACTTTTTTATTTATGAAAGAATTTAAATGAAATGTGATACATAGGCACTTGGAATAAAGGAAAATCTAGCGCCAGTTTCAAAATTTTATTTTGCGCATGCGCAGTGCCAACTTTTTTATTTATGGAAGAATTTAAATGGAATGTGATACATAGGCACTTGGAATAAAGGAAAATCTAGCGCTAGTTTCAAAATTTTATTTTGCGAATGCGCAGTGCCAACTTTTTTATCTATGGAACTATTTAAGTGAAATTTGATACTTAGGCGCTTGGAACAAAGGAAAATCTAAAATTAGTTTTAAAATTTAGGTTTGCGCATGCGCAGTTCCAACTTTCTTATTTAGAAAAGCATTGAAATGAAATTCTTCGCATAAACTGAAATTGAAGTAGCACGTCAACAATGGATTGCCAATGTGCAACGCTATCTTTCATATTTGTGAGCGGATTTTTACGATTTTAACAGAAGTTGCATCTTACAAATGGGAAATGAATGCAAGTGGAAATGCGCTTTATGTAAATCGTTTACGATTACTTTTTAACTTGTTATTTTTGTGGAAACGCGCTAAAAATAGTGCATAAATTTTCAAAATTGTTTGGCCCATGCGGAATATATTGCGCCTAATAGCTCACAAAAGTTTTGTCAACTTGCTCTGTTACCAGAAGAAGTCTCAAAAGCCTCAACAAATTATTTACCTACTTTAGCTTAAAATTTCAGAAACTTTTGGATCAAGAGAATTCCTATAGATTGTTAAAAAGCTTTCAAAACCGTTAGAAGCTAGTAGTCTTCTAAAATCTACCAGTAAGGGACGATGTGGAGTATGTAAATACTCTTCAGGAAAGAAAGATTTTCAACTGTATTCCCCCCCCCCCCTCAGGAAATCAAAGATTCGGTTACCTTTTCCAAAAGCGTAACGCAAAGGCCATTACTTTCCCTTTAAACCTTGGCAAATACAGAAGATGTCGGTAATCTACCAGTGACAGACGATTTCTAATAAATTTTGGTCTGTAGAATCAAAAAAAAATTAGGTCCATCAAGATCTGATAACCAGAAATAGAGATAGAGCCATCGATGCGAAGCGTATGTAACACTAAGACCTTTACCTGTCTGAAGTTATGGACTCGTACTATTGGAATGTGCCAAAATTCCCACCTCCACTTGATATAAGATCAACTTAGTTATAGGAAATATTACCAAACAATGTCAATAGCGCACCAAATTAGAAATATAATCTGACATTTCACAATTATCCCTTAGTAGGCTTTAAGTGCGGGTTTGGCGTAAATAAAAGCGACTTCGTGCAGTTGCTGTAATAGCTATTTATGTAAGATGGTTCCGTCGGTAAGATGGTTCTGTCGGATATCACTAAAAACCGAAAATTTCACAACATCGCAGAACAATATTGTGCTAATTGTGGAGTTACATATCTATACGGAGTATCGTACTTTTAGATGCAATTCAGAAATATAAGCTAAAATTAGCTTTTTGGTGTCTATAATGAAAGGAATTGTTTCAATTCTAAAAGTAGGGCGACTCTCGATCATAATGGCGCAATCCACCTATCATTTGTGACCACGTTTGTACCTACGAATGTGAGATGAATAGTAATTAAAATAAAATAGAAACAGTTACAAATGAAACGCGCTTTTTGGTAGGTACAACTAAACCACGATTCACATATTGTAAGTAGGTATTGTTCGAAATTAGGTCAGAGTTTCGTAAACTTCATAATTAAAATAATAAACGTAAAATTTTCCCACTAATTACAGCAATTCTGAGTGTTATGCTAATTTTGAATGCCACTAGTACGAATTTGTTTGATATGGTCGGGTTTACTTTGCAATAAAGAACACGAGTCATATAAATTCAATCGTGATGTAAATTATACCGGTCCTAAAATGGAACCCTGTGGAATGATGGCAACTCTAGATGAGCTGGTCTCCAATTAGGCGCTGCTCCAGATAGTTTGATCGATTCGATTCCAGTGAAAACGTTATCGAAATAAGGACAGATAACGGCCTTGTACAGTGTAATTAAGTTTATAATGAACTCTTAATTAGGTTAATTAGAAAAATCGCGCGCGATAATGAACACAAAGTGGTCTAACGGTAATTAAGGGTAGTTAAAGGTGCACGAATTGAGCAACGTCGACATTTACGCCTTTGCGCAATGCGATGCAATCGATACTTCAATAGAACTCAATCGGTGATTTGTGTTTTGAAGTGTGCCGAGTTAAAACACTTTGAGACATGTGAATAATTGCCCATTGTTGCTTTGCTGGGTGTACTGGCCGAGCCAAATGTTATTAAAACTAAGAGGAAGTTTCCTAATGGGATAAGTTTCTGAAGAGAAATAAATATATCCTGACGAGTATTTTGACTCTGATCCGGAATGGGAAGGAAGGAAAGAAAGAAGTGACTCACTACATCCACTAACTCTGCTTGTCACTTCGGGATAGGTCGAGTATAAGAAGTGAACTCTGCGCTTGGCAAAAATGCAAAGCAACTAGTGCGGGTAATTGCATAGGTAGAGTAAATACGTTCGAGTATAAGGCGTCTACCTTTGGTTTATCGCCATAAGCAGCGCTCAAAATCCAGAAATCTTCCAGAGGGGTTTCACGTTCTTAAGATTCTCTTCCATATTTCTTAGAAAGGCGAAACATTTGGTAAATGGATCTTTAAAATTTTTTAAGGCATTTAATAATTTAAAGAGTTTTCAAGAGTCACCAAGGGAAGCCTTTAGAGTTTTAAAGGTTTTCATAAGCCTTCAGTAGGCCTAGGATATTTAATATCTGAGACCCGTTAAACCCTTACCGCGCTCTACGAATCCTATTGTTTCCAAAATACCATAAGATTCTTTTAAAAGTCCTTTATGGATTTTTAAGGGAATTTACAAATTATTCTAAAAGGTTTTTTGATGCTTTGGGTGTGTCTTCAAGTGTATTACAAGAAACTTTTAATGTCCTTTCTTTAAAAACCAAAGCAATGATTTCTGAGATTCTTTAACAGGCTGCAAAAAGGTCCCCAAGAGGTTTCTTTTTGTGTAGACTTTTCTGTGGGGTTTTAAGGTCTATAGAATACCTTAAAAATCCTGCTCTAAGGGTTTTTGAAAGACGTTTCCGACGGCTCTGGTTTTTTTAAGAGCCTTTAAAAACTTTTATGGTCATTTAAAGGTCCTAATTGCAAACACGAGATTCCAAAAGCTCTAAAGGACCTTCCACAAGCTGTTAGGATATATACAATTCTTTCCCCTGTGTAAAAATCGAGGGTAAGGAGGGATATTATTAATGGGTATAAGAGCCTTCAAAGGTATTTAAAAAGGATCTCCAAACGCTTTCAAAGGCAAAAGTGCCTTAGAGTCTTTAAAATTCTTGAATTTTAGGGTCTTCTAAAGGCTTACATTTTTTTAAGACTAATATCCGTTCTATTCAGGGGGGTGTATTTCTTTTGACTTTTAAGTTTTTGGTCGGGATTAAAAAATTCGGTGTGACCATGTTCTTACTATTGCATGAGATTCCATTTAAAAAAACTGAGTTTTTAGTCTTTGAAGTTTCATAAATTTGGATCTCCATAGGGGCGGTCGTACGCAACTTAACTTTTTTTAAGTGCACTAAAAGAAAGTCCTATTCATTCTCTATGCACTGATTAAAATAGGTTACCATGACTACAACCGTTTTCAAGTAATCAATTATCAATGTACCATCTGCATCCGCCATTTTTTTTCTTAAAGTTAAAGTAAGTTGAAAACCATAAATGGCAGATATAGACATGTGGGTATCAAAAGAACTGAAATTTCACGTAGAATCCAAAAATCCAATAAAAAATAGGGATTGCTATTTAAAATAACGAAGTTACTATCTACTTCCGGTGTTTCCGGAAGTGCGGCCATTTTGAAAATATTTTACATCGATTCGGCCTGTACAAATTTTCAAAAACCTATCTATTTTACTTTCCCAGTTAAAACTAATGCTTCCAAATACAGGGTGTTGTATAGGATTCATAATTTAAGACTGATAGTCAAGGGCAAGAGATGCTGGATTCAAGATACGACATATAAGCTTCTAGATGTAGGTTTCAGAATCCACTGTTCAAGGTTCCAGATTCCAAAATGATTCGGGATTCAGGGTTCTTTCGAAGATCCGGTGACCTTCTTGACAGACATCGCTAACAAAAAATGTGTAAAATATTTATAATTTCGTGCCTTCCACACCGAGTCTATTGTTACCGAGCGTCCTGACATGTCGACATGAAAGTTAGATGGCTCTGCATCTAGTTTTTCCATAGAGTTCCCAACCGAAAGTGTCTGCTCGGAAGAACCCTAAGATCATTACAAGCCTTTAAACATTCTGAAAAGCTTCCACATTTAAGAACCTCCAAGCATTGTTGCCTCTTAAAACCTTTAGGAGCCTTTTCGAAAAGTTTTCTAAAATAAGGGACTACGAGCTTTTCAACGAGATCTTCCAGGAGCCCTAGGATCACAAGTGGATTTACAAACGGCAAAAAAACAGACACGATTTTCATTTTATCCATTCGGCATTTAACGTTCCTATCTTACAAACCGAGAAGCCACACTAGAGTACCACGCGCACTGAAAGAGCATAATTCATGATCCAACAACTGCGGTCATCGAACTTGCTCAAGGTTTGGATTTTGTCCAAAAGGAAGCCAGCAGCTTTCCGATCACTTTCCGACTTGGTCGTTTCAGTACACGGCCAACTGTAGAAGATATTTTCGGTTGACGAAGAGATAAGAAAGTAAATATTATTACACAGAAGACCGTTGACTAATCACAAACCTTCACCACGCCTCCGTTGCATTTCAAAAAATGTTCCTTGTGTGATCTTCTTAGGATCATCCTGTAATCTTATTAAAATCTAGTCCAGCGAGCACGAGGGTTCAGTGCCTCACTTGCGTAGAGGAAGGTACATTAGAAAACCTATTTATGAAGGGAAGGGAAGAATGATGAACCTCAGCTTTTGTCTCGAAGTAGCCGATGGAACACCCGATATTAACATGTAAACTTACCCTTGAAACAGCAAAAATGGATCACCTTCTAAGCTTCGCTCTTTTTGTTTAACTAAAGATATACGACACCGCCAGAAAGACTGTTACCGTCACAAGAAATTTAATCCTTGTGAGAAAAAATAAATACATCACCACCTAGTGTGATTGAAACATATAAGAAGGAAGAACCCATAGGAGCGTATAGCAAGTGTCAAATAGGACATTCAGGATAACTCGTGGCTATGGCACCTTAGGTACTATTTCTTCGCTCAAGTTGCACAAACCTTGAACTACTTTAAGTGCATGTATTAGGTTTCGATAGTCTACCTTGCCAATTAATTTCATAAATAATATAATTCACTTTAGAATTGCAGTTCTAATGGTGATCGAATTTCAAATTTTATTAGAATCGTCCATAATTTTCAACTAACAGTTTCTTAAAAAGTTGAAGCCCTCTTCAAAGTTAGCGTTATAAAATGACCTTAAAACCTTCAATACCTACTACGTCCTTTTATTAAGGATCCTCAGATCCTTTATAGTTTTGTATTGTCGTCCGTTCGTCCGTCCGTGTGCGCTCTTTTTATTTTTCATATAACTCTTCTCTGTGGTATAGGTCAAAAGTTTTAGAGCAAAATGTACCCAAAATTATTTTTTATACATGAATTTGGAGTTTTGAAAGCTTTCAAACGCATTATCTTGATGCTGAAAAATACATCACGTGCACAATTGATAACCGCATGTGTGTGAGTGTGATTCAAAGATCAAACTATGTCAAAATCGTTATTTATGCACCAAGATCGTTGGAACAAACACCAAGAGCATTATCTCAATGACCAAAACATGAATTTGATCTATTTATGGCGACCACATGGATTTTGATCAAAACATGTCAAAATCGTTATTTATGCACCAAGGTCGTTGGGAAAAAGACCAAAAGCATTATCTCAATGATCAAAACATGAATTTGATCTATTTTTGGCGACCACGTGAATTTTGATCAAAACATGTCAAAATCGTTATTTATGCACCAAGATCGTAGGCAAAGAGACCAAGAGCATTATCTCAATGACCAAGACATGAATTTGATGCATTTTCGTTAAACTATAAAATGTATATAATGTAAGATTAAAATAAATTGTCGTTAAAAGTGATTGTAATACTGAGGATCCTTCGATATTTCGTTGTATCGGTTTATTATTTATAGTCCAAGGAATACCTAGAGGGTTTTAATTTGCAAAATTAGAAGTAGTTCCAATTTCTTTTGCATGGCATAGACAGTCATCTGGGTGGTTAAGAATTTAAGTTTTCGACATCCCACCCCTTGTGCTTCTCCCGTACCACCCCCAAAACCTCTGAAAGTTGGTTGGCCTCTTAGTTTTTGAATCATACCTTTTTAATGGTTCACTTTAGAAAAAATATCGTTTTAAGGGGTTTTAAGGGTTTTAAGAGTGGTGCGGGGGAAGCACAGGGGGTGGGAGGTCGAAAACTTGGATTCTTAACCACCAGATATTCTTTCATGACATGCAAAGAAATTGAAACTACTTCTCGTTTTGCAGGAAACGGTCCATTTTGAGTCTCTATTTCCTGGACTATTATAAAAGCTTAGATTTCTGCAACAGTCCATTTCATAAATAATGTAGGTACCTACCAAAAAAGAAATGGCATAAATTTTTTTCGACAAAATTGGTGGGATAGTATGGGGTACCTCCCAGAAAAAGGAAAAACCCAGTCTAGGACTCTTTCGAAAAATGATAGTTTGAGTGCTAACGGCACTAAACATTTTGGGGAGGAATGTGAAACCGGGGGCGGTCTGGGGGTATAGAATACCTCCAGGAAAAAGGAAGAGCATATCTTCAATTAACTACAAACTGGCATAAGATCTTCGTATCCCCCAGAACCCCCCGGTGATAAATTCACCATCAAAATGTTCAGCCCGTAGGACTCCGAAAAATGGTGGTGTAAATGCTAAAGGCGCTAAACGTTTTGGGGAAGAATGTAGAACCGGGGAGTCTGGGGTATTCCAGCCCCCCTTCTGATACCATTACTCTGAAAACGTTCAGCCCCAATAAGACTCTTTTGAAAGGTTATAGTGTAAGTGCTAAAGGTACTAAACATTTTCGGGAAGAGAGTACAACCGAGGGGTAGGGAATAACCCCCAGGCTATGCCACCAGGAATTAGAAAGAGCCTATCTTCATTTACCTAAAACAGGCATAAGACCTTCGTATACTGGAGGGTATTCCATACTCCCCAGACCCCCCTGTGATACGTTCATCTTAAAAACGTTCAGCCCTAAAGACTCTTTTGAAAGATTATGGTGTAGGTAAGTGCTAATGTATTTGAGGATTTTTCGAAAACGGTTTCTAAACATTTCCGGGAAGAGAGTAGAACGGGGAGGGAGGGGAGTAAAATTCCATACCCTCAAGCCCCCCCCCCCCTGTAATACGTTCAGCCCTGCGAGGATTCTGGGGGTATAGAATACCCCTCAAGCTATGCCACCCTGGAAAACGAAAGAGCCTATAATCTTCGTTTACCTAAAACAGGCATAGACCTTCGTACATTGAAGGGTATTCCCCCAGACCCCCCCGTGATACGTTTACCCTTAAATACCTGTGTGGATTTAATGTGCGAATTAAAAAACTTGCAAGGAGTTTCAATGGTTCCAAGACAGCCGGGGTCTTCGAACAGTTCTGAGCATGAGCAGTCATCAACGGCCTTTAAAACTCCTTAAGTGATTCAGTGAATTGAATACCCTTTTGGATCTGTTGAGAGTCTTTACAAACTTCTTTGTGGGGTTTTTAAGAATCGGATCTGCAAGAGCCCCAGCCCCCAGTTATTGTCATTCTCTTCTCTCCTGCGTGCCGAATCTAAGCTCATTTTAAATCTAGAGCTTTTAAGGTCATTTAAACCAGGAATCTTTACATTTACCGTTGGCAGTAAGTCCAAAGTCCAAATTTTCAAACGTCACCCAGAGGTCTTTAGGGATTTTGAAAGATGTTTAAGAGCGCACAGTCTTAAAGGACATCCAAAGGTCTCAAGGAGTATTCCACAATGAATGAAGACTTTCCTTTCGAACTTAATCTCAATTTTATCCAAAGAGAAATGCATTTGTTTTGCCATTTTTCCGACGAAATTTGTAACAAAATTAAGACTTTGCTCTACCAACTTAACCTTGACATTAACGAAAAACGAAAACGAGACCGCATAAAGTTTAGTTTCCCACCATGGGATCAAATTGTGATCACGTTTTTCCGGGGAAAGGCTACGCTACACCCTATCCGCTTGCATAAAACAAATAATTATTTATATTATAATATTATAATTTAATCTTGCAAATAAATAAGTAGCAAAAAGTGCATACCCAAAGTCACTATATTATCTAGCAAATGTTCTACAGATTACAAATTATGTACGTAGAGGAACTTGAAATGACCGTAAGAGAAATCTGACAAGAATGTGACGGCGGGAACCTTAATGAGGACTTAAGTGTAATTTAAGAACAACTCGATGTATTAAGGGCAGCTTAATCATATGAAGAAGTTGTGAGAGAATACAGAGAAAGACAAAAGGATTTGGTAGGAACTTAAGGTGAATTTGGTAGTTATATGGAAACAAATTTGAGAAGAAATTTGACGGAACTTTGGAGGAAGTTGAGAGCAGGTTAAGAAGAACTTGAGCAGAACTTGAACACAATTTGGGAAGAACTTATGGAGGAATTAGAGAAGAACTTGAGAAAGATTTGAAAGTTAATAATGTGAAGGGAACTTAGGGGAGAGTTGAATGAAGTACAGCGAGGAACTTAAGGAATGGCTAAGAAAAAATTAAATACCTACAGCTGGAGGTGAATATGAAAGGAACTTGGAAAGTTACATAATCTTTATCTACCCTTTTAGATTCTGCAAATCAATGTCTGCCAGAAATGTTGTAATTTAAAGTTACGAACCAATGCTTAAGTTGCCCATAGAAATAGAACTTGAACTAGTTTGAGTATTGTCTTATGTTTTCATTGTCTGAGTAGTGTAGTGCAACAAGGACCTTTTTATTTCAATTGTGAATCTTTACTTGTACATTTTTTTTTTATTACACTCTTATACCATTAGATGACCTTAAAACTATAATACGACTCCATTTCTTAGAATCAAAGCATTTGGTCGATTTAATAATTACACTCGGTATACAAAAGAAACAAATTGAATACGAAATTTCTATCAGAAACAAACTCGCTAGTGTACCAATTGTGTATTTGGTGTAACATATTGTGTATTTTTGTAAATGTTGGGGAAATTTTGCTGTAATTCTAATGAAGAAACATTTCCAAAAGTGTCACGTAAATGTAACCTTCAACGTTCAACTTTCTTCGTTCGGCCGATGATCTTCATGGGGTTAATGACAATAGAGCCCCGAGCACGAGACGCGTAGGAGGCGTCACGAAGAAGATGATCCTCTTGTCATTTTTCCCGAGACATACTCGCACGTACGTTGAGTAATTAGAACGCGCCTCGAAAAAGAAATTCGTATCGAGGATCTTTCCTCGACTTTCTATTTGATCGATAACAGTTTGTGGAACTAATCATTCGTAAAAAAAATCGCAGTCGGACGTTTCAGTTTGAAAGTAAAAGCTCACCTGCTGCCGCAGTACCAAGGATAACGGCATTGTTTTGTGTTTTCGTAACCGCGTAATGAAAACGAAATTTACAAGCAAAAAGAATGCGCAAAGTCTAGGAAATGCTAAATAATTGGCGCGATGAATTATTTAGTCACACTCGTTCACCTCTCATTTCCATTTTTATGACCGGTACAGTTTAGTTGAATTGATACAATTGATGTTAATATCACCCAGTCGCACATTATTGGATTGTACAATTATTTTACACCAGAAGCTGTTGGTCTAATTAGATCAACGTGGATTAACGCATAATTAAGCTAATAACGTTATGGGTCTATTAATATGTAAATTAGGACAGTGGTAATCAATAACTGTACGGTACCAAATAAGTACTGGTGGTACCCATCAATGAGTTATTGCACTCGAGCGTTAAGCGATTGTTAAACAAAATTCACACATTACTATGTATTAGGGTGGAGAAGAATGTCATAACCAGCACTTAATTGAGGAAAATATGGTCTCACCTTGCTCATTTTGATAGTCCTAAGTTCTCATGTAGCCAATTAAGTTACATCCGAGAGGTGGTGTACGCTACTTCGGGATAACACTCGAAAATCTTTGGGCACGGACGCACTTACTCAATGGGCACCAATAATGTTACCACCACGACTTGCTAAGAAGTACTGGCTTTAGGTGTACCTAACAGAAGGTGAAAGGTAAATTTTACAAAGGCGGGGGATATGTCAATATCCATCTGGCTTTTATACACAAGGACTTATTTATTACATTTCTCATGACTTTGGATTTGTGCGGCACAATTGTTCTAATAATTTTTGATATTTTCAAACTTTCAGCGACATACTTTAACAGTACCAAAGTGGTACTTACGATTTAAGTTATATATCATAATCCAGAGCAGTCAGCGGATCGAAGAAACATAATAACGTACAATAAAGAATTTCAAGAGAGGTGTGGCGATTGTTTGTGCCAAAGGTATAGGTACCATCATCAGCTCAAACCTCAAACCAGTCAGCCACCTTCCCTTGATATTTCAGTTTCAATGTCGCTGCAATTTTACGGCGATAGATGCAAATAAATGCGAACCGGAAAATCAATCGATTAGTCGAAAATAATGTTCTGCTTGGAGACCTTAATATTAACGTCAACAGTCAAAAGAAATAAACTATTTCTAGTGCCTAAAATCCGAGGGTCAAAAGGCATTTCAATTGTTATTCATAACTTTAACAAACAATAACGAAATTCTTTTGCTCTTAGATTGTACGAAACGATAGCATCTAAAGCGAATGCAAAATAAGATGGCCATGGGATTATTTAGATTTTTTTAGAACATGTTACGCATACCTATACGTAATATGCGAACTAATACTTATCTTTTTGCACGTTAATTATCTTCCATTTGCATAGCGGGCGGGCGACACCAATTTTTGGCGCACTACAATTTTAGGTTGAGTAGCACTCCTACTGAAAGTGAAATTCTACCGGAGAAGCGTGATACGATTATAGTAATGCAATTTGTGTTACTGGGGTTCCACAGGGATCTAGTGTTGGGTCCTTTGAAATCTTATTGCTTATTCGTTGTCAATAATTTTTTTGGTACTGGCAGTAGTGAAAACAAGTAAAACAAGTATAAATTGTGCACAACTCTTGTGCAGATAAAGCGCATTTTTTTTTAACCGAAATAGCTTTTGTTTTACATCACCAATGGATATATTTCTTGCAGACGTCACATTCCCTTTGTGAGTACCCTCTTCTGACAATCTGCTCTTGAGGAATAAGGGAATATACCCGATCGCGATAAGAGGTCAAGGAGGAGGGCTATGGTTGGTAGAAATTAATTCCTTTCGTTGAGACCTTTCATAATAGTACCATGAAGGATAAAAGTCATTCCACCCCCCCCCCCCTCGTACTTGGTAAGAGGACAGAAAGAAGGGCAGTAGTTGGTAGAAAACGGTACCTTTCATTGAGACCTTTAATTAGAATACAATGAGAGATAAAATTAATTTTTAACCTCCCCCCCCCCCCCCCCCCACACCGTTTGTACAATAGCAATTTTTTTTTAATTCTTAAAAAATGCGCTAAAAAGGTTTTCGTTCTAAAATATCTTGATAACTGTATAGTATTATAGTTAAGGACTTAAGGCGTCCGACGAACGGAGAAAGTGGTCATAATACCACGAGTAATACCACTTACATTATATTACAGTTATTAGACGAAGCAGTGACCACACTACAAACAAGTTAAAAAGTAATCGTAAACGATTTACAAAAAGCGCACTTGCATTGATTTCCCATTTGTAAGATGGAATTTGTGATAAAATTGTAAAAATCCGGCCACAAATATGAAAGATAGCGTTGCATATGTGCAATCCATTTTTGACGTGCTACTTTAATTTCTGTTTAGAAGAAGAGTTTCATTTCAATGCATTTCTAAATAAGAAAGTGGGAGCTGCGCATGCGCAAATCTAAATTTTGAAACTAACGTTAGATTTTCCTTTGTTCCAAGCGCCTATGCATCAAATTTCATTTAAATGCTTCCATAAATAAAAAAGTTGGCAATGCGCATGCGCGAAATAAAATTTTGAAACTGGCGTTTGATTTTCCTTTATTCCAAGTGCCTATGTACCAAATTTCGTTTAAATTCTTCCATAAATAAAAAAGTTGGCACTGCGCATGCGCAAAACCAAATTTCATTTCATTCAAATACTTTTATAAATAAAAAAGTTTGCAATTCGGTTTATAAATGGTCGGGATGCGAAAAGGGCACTGTGAATTTTGAATTGATTCGACTCAACTTTTGGCATTGCGTATTATATGGCTAAAACTATGCCCATATTGAATTTCATGTAATTCAGTTCATAACTAACGGAGATCTAAAAGAGATCGGACATTTCTAAACAAAATTATCGTTCACACGGACAGATAGAGGAACAGACAGACAAAGGAACAGACGGACAGACCAACAGACAGACGACAGACAGCAATACAAAATTATAAACGATCTCTAGGATCGCTAATAAACGGAAAAAATTTTAAATTATGGAACAAGTAAAAAACTGTTTTTTACAATAACTTTTTTAGCAATAAACAAAGAAAAAAATTCCTTCCTTGGTGCAAGCCTCGACACCATAACGAACCAAATACCGACAAAAAGTAAAACAATAGCTCTTAAGATAAAGAACTAGTAGCGTCTCAACGAACGAGCGGCCGGACGGACGGCCGGACAAAGTGGCCACAATAACGCATTTTTTTTTTAATTTTTGTGGAAATGCGTTAAAAATGTTGCAGAATACTACTCTATTGTCTCTAACAATCATAGAAGGTCAACTTGTTTTAGATCCACTGAAAAATGAAAATTCCGAAGGTTACATAGTCGGAAATGGTCTTAACGATTGTAGTAGACTTATAGTTAATTTCCCTACACTTAGACCTTTTTTATGCTTGCTGAGGGTATTCTATAACCCCCCCCCCTCCCAACTCCCCGGTTGTATATTTTCCAAAATGTGTAGTGCGCTCTTAGCATTTGAACCATAATTATTAGAAAGATCCCTGTAGGGCTGAATGTTTTGAGGGTAAACGTAGAACCATAGTGTTATTACACTAAGGTAGAACCAAGGAGCCGGGGGGGGGGGGGGTAAGAAATACAATGGTTTTAACTGTTGTTGCAGCGATAGATTTACCCCTCGGTTCTATATTCCCTTAGCCCTTAGCACTTCAACTGTAATCTTTGAAAAGATCCCTTGAGAGTGAACATAGAGCCGGGGGTAGTCTGGGGGGTATAGAATACCCCCCAACCCAGCACACAAAGATAGGTAGGGAATTGCATACCCCCCAGACTCGGTGCTATATTATTCTCTAAAATGGGTAGCCCTTAGCACTTCACCCATAATTTTTGGAAAGATCCTTTTGAGTTTAATGTTTTGAGTGTGAACATAGAATCACCCGGTCTGGGGGGTATGGAACGCCACCCAGCTTACAAAGGTTTTAAACTATTGTTGTAGCAAAAGATTTAAAATTAATTTCCATACAATTATCATAAGACCCGGTTCTATATTCTCCAATATGTGTATTGCACTTCAACCAGAATTTTGGAAAAGGTCCTTTTTAGGACTGAATGTTTTGAGTATGAACGTAAAGCCAAGGAGTCTGGAGGGAACGAAATACCCCACAGCATGCAGAGATCTTAACGATTGTTTAAAGGCCATTTCCCTACATTTATCATAAGACCTCTCTGTATACATAGTAACACAAAGTAGAAGAGTTACAACTGGCACCATTGCATTTCTGTTTTTTTAGGTTCGACTTTATTCAAAGTTGGCAACACAAAATACACCAAACTTTTGGTGTTTTGTAACCAGGTGAATCATTTTGTTGGTTATCCCAAATTCAAAGTTCTTATATATGTGTTTTATTAATTAAAACATTTAAAAATTGGCAAGAAAATTCGTGTCGACTGCCCAGAGTCCACGAATCTAAAATTTCTCGATCTTGGAATCATCTGCGGTGAAATTTCTATAACCACCGGCAACGCCCATTGAGACTCCTTAAGACAATGACCGAAACACATCGATTTGGAAATGTTATCGCTCCCATCACCTGTCACGCTTGGAACAAGGAGAAGACACGTACGTAAACGAAATGTCTGTATCTTCCTTTGACTTGACCGTTTACAGAAATCGCAATCTCCCCTAATAATCATGAAGTGCATGTTTATCAAAGGAACGCTTCCGATTGGAAAATGATCGATAATTTAAACCAGCACGATCTACGCGTCATGGGAATCGATTGGGCACCCAATACGAACCGCATCGTCACCTGCGCGGTGGATCGTAACGCCTACGTCTGGACCCAAGGTGATGACGGCAAGTGGAAACCCACCCTAGTTTTATTACGTATAAACCGCGCAGCAACGTGCGTGAAATGGTCGCCGGACGAAAACAAGTTTGCTGTCGGTTCTGGCGCTCGTTTAATCTCTATTTGCTACTTCGAGTCGGAAAACGACTGGTGGGTGTCTAAGCACATCAAAAAGCCAATTCGTTCTACCATCACCTCAATCGATTGGCATCCCAATAACGTTCTGCTGGTCGCCGGATCTACGGATTACAAAGTGAGAGTCTTCTCAGCGTACATTAGGGACATTGAGAAGACACCCGAGGCGACTCCCTGGGGAAGCAAGATGCCTCTAGGTCAGCTCATGGCCGAATTCCCGAACTCGGCAGCGGGCGGCGGTTGGGTACACAGCGTTAGTTTTTCTCCCGACGGTAACAAGATATGCTGGGTCGCGCACGATTCAACTATTAACGTTGCCGATGCAACACGCGGTAATGTCATGTTCAAGCTAAAAACCGAGTTTTTACCGTTTTTGAGTTGTACGTGGGTCAGCAATCGATCAATTATTACCGCCGGCCATAATTGTATGCCGTTGCTATACTCCCTCGACACGAATGGGAAGCTGGTATTCGCGGCGAAGTTGGATACATCGCAGAAGAAGGAGGCCAGCGGGCTGTCAGCAATGCGTAAGTTTCAGTCGTTAGACAAACAGGCACGTGTCGAAGTGTCAGATACCAGTTTGGACTCGGTACATCAAAACGCAATTACTTGCTTGTGTTTGTACGGAGGAACGAAAGCTGACGGTACTAAGTTTAGTACTTCGGGACTTGACGGCCAACTTGTCATTTGGAACTTGTCTTTGTTAGAGAAAGAGATTCAAGGTTTACGAATTTAGGTTTAAGGTGTATCTTTTATTATTCGTTGTAATAAAGATAGTGCAGTTTTGTTTCTTTTTCAACTGCCACGTAGGCAACCCAACACAACAGAAGAGTAGCGCTGACAAAAACAAATAAAGCCTCTCCCTGTATAAAAATGTGGGGAATTTTATTTTTTTAAATCCATAAGTTGGTATTTATGTTAAATGTTGATTTATTTCTCAACACTACAATTTTTCAATATTTGAGTTGTGATTTCCTTTCGTTTTATTTACAAAATAGATTTATCTAAGAAAATGTCGTCGTTAAGTGTCGATAATTCAAACAAGTCCACTATGACCATTCCAAGTCCTTTAATAACGCGAAGAACTCGAACAGCATCCATGTAAGTATCTACAGCTGGTCCTCGAGGGTAACTTGTAACGTACTCGATCGTTTTTAGGAGCGAGAGAGCGTTGCAAAGTCCGGAGATGTCTGGCGCTATTAAGAGTTTTTGTCGGGAGAAGGGCCACGGTTTCGTTACACCGGCGACAGGTGGCGACGATATCTTCGTCCATGTATCAGAGTAAGCATGCAATCAATTGGTCTCTTTGATGATGCATTTAGAAAGTGAAACTTCAAGTCAATTAACTTTGAAATTTGTAGTGTCGAAGGGGAATATGTTCCGTTACCCGGAGACGTTGTGAAATATAGGTTGTGTCCAATACCGCCGAAAATGGAAAAGTACCAAGCCGTGCACGTACATATCACGAATTTAACGCCGGAAGTACACAAAAAATGGGAGTTTTGCTAAATCTTTTTACTTTTATAATTTTAAATGTATCGTAGGTGGAGGTATCACAATTGGAGCGACTAATAAAATTGTATGTTGCCATATTTGTTATACCTATAAGGTGATGTTATAGTTTATTGTATCATTCCTGTTAGTAAACCATAGTTTTATTTGTATGGTGCTAATAAATGTACTAATATCATGTATTTTAATTTGCAAACAGAAAATCAGTAATTTGCTTGTTGCCCCCCTCCAGTTCTGTATCCCAGTCCCATGTGATAATCCATAGTTACTAGCGGAAGGTGGGCCATTCTTTAATAGCTTACTTGTTGCAAAAGCAGGTCTGTCTGCTGTGAAGTCCTGGTCCCCTTCTGTGGCGCGCATGAGGAGCTAGAGGGATGAATCTGGTTTTTCCTAATATGAATAACAAAAGAATTTTTAAAAATACAAAGGATGCGTCTTAGGACCTCATATTCAGTTGGTTCACGAATCTTCACAACCCAAAGTGAAAGGTAAGCGCATTTCTGGCGCTGTCACACCCCCAACCAACGGCGAGGCCGAAAGGCAATTCAATATATAAGGAGTTCTGAGGACGAGAGTGCTGCTCCGGGGCCGTAGAATAGCCCCTGGCCGCAACAGGAGTAGCCTCAACAAAGAAGGACTCGATAATTCCGTCCCTACTTCCCTTAGTAGTTAGTACTCTCATGGTAATTTTTGGAAATGATCTACGCCTCATCGTTTGCCTGGGGTATTCCAGACCCTCTGGTGCTACGTTTTCTGTCGTACTTCTAGTAGAAGAGGGTATGGTCATCTTCCCAAAACCTATTATATAAGAGTTCTGAAGACTAAACGTTTTATGGGCGAAAGCGCAATACCGGGAGGCCTGGTTTACTAAATCGGGTCTTCCCTGGGAGAATTCATATAGACTAATCGGGAGTGAAATGTGTCCTGCGTATTGAAATAATAAATTCCCGCGATCGTGTTTTTCCAACGAAAACTCAAGGAAGAGACTGGGCGTATAGTTCCGTTTCTCTTACATTGCTACAAGAATAAACTAGATTCACTTTGTTAAAATACTAATGCTCTTTCACCATGTATATAAAAAAAGGAAAAAGGAAACGACACGTTAGACACTGCCAATTTCGTAAATTTTATAGTTGGCGCACGCGCAGGGTATCATTTGTTTAAATAAAAATTATAAAAAATCAATAACTATCACCGGCTGCAATCGTTCATTCTACATTGAGATTTTTCCGTTTATCGCTGCATATTGCGGATATTTTTTGCAATTTTCGAAAGTCTGCGCTCACCGATTACCCATCAACATGTCGCTGCTTCCATTGGAGTCAAACCCTGACGTAAGATAAAAAAACAAATTTTTTAATTAGTCATCTTTCTCACTAATGCCGGCTTTTAGGTCTTAAACAAGGTTAGTATTCCGACATCGGCCCCGAATTTCGGGTAACGCCTCGAATTTTCAGTTTTTGCAAAAGTTGGGTGTGCCCGAAAAATGGAGCCTGGTCGACGTTTTCGGTTTAGACGCCGATTCGTTAGCGTGGGTTCCCAAGCCGGT
This sequence comes from Photinus pyralis, assembly GCF_008802855.1. Classification (NCBI taxonomy): domain Eukaryota; kingdom Metazoa; phylum Arthropoda; class Insecta; order Coleoptera; family Lampyridae; genus Photinus; species Photinus pyralis. The sequence goes on along the minus strand of NW_022170878.1, from coordinate 1,864,733 downwards.
TCTGTCTGTGATTCTCCTATTTCCTATAAGCGAAACGGTAAGCTGACGTCGTCGTCGCTTCCTATAGTGTTCGTCTCGTTAATCGACGAATTTCAGTATCAAACTTTCGCCGAGACGCAAGCGAACGAAATTAAGGAAGCCGGCCAGACGGTCACGCCCGATTTGTACTATGTCAAGCAGATGGTTTCCAACGCGTGCGGCACCGTGGCGCTGATTCACAGTATCGCGAATAATATGCAACAGTAAGTCGGTCTACCACGAGTTTCATTCAACCTATAAGAGTTATACAGGGTGTAATAATTTATTAGGTATATAAAAAAGCATGGTTCCATAGTTTTAAAAATCACCCTCAAATTTGGCACGCCCTGTACTTTCTTGAAGTTCTCTTTTACCTACGTTAAAGTACTATTACAGTTTAAGAAAGGGTTTTTTCCCCTTGTTCCTGTTTTAAGAAAGAATTTTTAACAGGATTGAGATCGCCGAGGGACCGTTTAAGAAGCTGCTCGACGAAAGCAAGAACATGACCCCGGCGGAAAGAGGGGAACTGCTTCAGAAATCTGCCGCTGCTATTATGGACGCGCATCGCGAATTGGAGAGCGAAGGACAGACGACCGTAAGCTCTGATCTTGTTCGTGCCAACTCGTAATTTGGCAACTTTCA
>NW_022170878.1:1862090-1863973 GCF_008802855.1 Photinus pyralis | reverse complement strand
TTTCAAAATACGTTTTATGAGGGCCATAAAAATGCAAGATTCCTTTGTGGCTTAGTATGGTCTCCTGATACAAATTTTTCTTTTGAAAAGTCTATCACTTCGCTTTTAGGGATATTTTCGGCGGTCAAGTGCTGAAATGAACGTTTTCCATTAGCCCCTTAAAAACCGGCCTGGTATACCATTTTAATAGGTCTTAGTTATGCAAATAGGAAGTGTATCCTATAGTAACTGAATTATTCATGTACCTTAAGTAGATGAGAGTTTTATTATGGCACTTGGAAATTCGAAAATATGCCGTCGCCGTAAAATTAATACTCCTACGTAACTTGGATTAGAAGTTTTCACTTGGAATATAAATTTACCACAATAATAATTCGCGTAGATTTCGAGCGTTATATTTTCGAAATTTGTAATGGGAGTTACTCTCGGTGGTGGCTCTAAGAGTCCTGACACAAAGAGGGAAATGAAATAAATTATAAAATGGTTCGTTACAAGCACGTGTTTAAAGTGTATAATTTTGCCACTTAACTTAATTTTTCTTTGAGTATGCAGCTAACGTACCTAACTTTCGTTTCCTTTCTCACTTTCTGCGTGCGCTCTTTGAATACTGCTATACAGTGATTCTGCAATCAGCCTTCATTAACTAGCAGTTATTTGTACACAAAATTTACTAATCATTATTCTGTTATTGCTTGACGCGATAGGATAACTGTTTTTGTACTAGTGCGCTTCGACCGATTCGCGACTGCCCTTTGACGGGCGAGTTCCTTAAGATGCGGCTTATCAAAGGTGTCGAAATGATGTGTTAAAAACCCCAATTCTTCAAAAATTGATTTACAAAGCAATAACAGAATAATCGCTTTTGGGTCATAAGTAGCATAAATTAATATTCCGTACCTAGCAAGAATGTAAAATGTCTCTAAAACGTTCATAACTGGGGTTAACGATTCTAGATGCTCAAGTGCTTCTAGGTATAATGAATTTAATGCTCATTGATAAGAATCCTTTTATGATTCATAAGTCATGCTCACTAATCCGGAATTTGAAATTCTAAAGTTGAGCATGAAAATGCCGGGTTTACTTAAGTTTATGAACTCAACTCAAAAAACCGACTAAAACTGAATGATTAGAAACTCAATACTCAAGGTTCAAGATTCAGAACTAAACATTCGAAACCCATTCGAAACCCAATACTCAATATTCAAAGTTCCAAAATCGAAGACTCAATACTCCAGACACTAGATTCGCGATTCAAAATTTATACTTAAAAATTAATGTTCAAAGATCAAGAATCATCAAAGTTCAAGGTTCAAAATTCAAGACCAATGAACATTTAACATTCAAGGTATAAAATTTACTATTCAGTACTCAAGGCCAAAGAACTAAAACTTAATCCTTAAGGGCTAGAATCAATATTCAAAAAACTGCTTTCATGGCTGCCCAAGATGCAAAATTCAAGGCTCGGAGTTCAAGAGTGAATGCTCGGGTTTCAAGAGAAAGCACTCAAAGGTTCGACAACGCAGACTTAAAGCTCAAAGACTTAAGTCGAGACCAAAGGCTCAAGGATAAATTTTGACGTATGAATAGTCAACACTCAAGAACCAAAATTGAAGAATCAAAATTCAAGAATCAAGACCCAATTCTCAAAACCCAACATGATCTGCGATTGAAGGCTCACTGCTTCAAGGTTTAAAATTCAGAACTTAGAGCCTTAGACTCAAAAATCAAGGTTCGACAATAGAAGAATAAAGATTCAAGATTAAAGTCTGTAGTGTACTTAACCCCAGGTTCTACGCTAACTTCACACTACAACAACACGGAAATAAAGTCAACCCGGCAACGTTTAAAAATGGCTACCCGAATGACTATTCCCTCCAAAACTA
>NW_022170878.1:1819442-1861990 GCF_008802855.1 Photinus pyralis | reverse complement strand
TTATTATTATTATGGTCGTTGTTTCTTGTGAGAACTCAGGTCTAGCCTGGTTAACTAATCGCACGGATTAAAATCAAGTAACGATTAGTGTCTGTGTCTGTGTCTGGTGAAGTTATGTAGGGTCCTTAAAAAAAAAAAAAAAAAAAAAAAAAAAAAAAAAAAAAAAAAAAAAAAAAAACACACACATGGGCACAATAAGCCAACGCTATCAAGAAAGAGGAAAACAAAACAAAACAAAAAATCATTATAATAATTCCTGTAATTTTATTAAATGGAGTTTATTGTGTAAGTGTTTCTTTGGCTTTGCGTTTGGGTTGAATACGAGTGGGTTGTGATAACGTGGTGTTCTTCGGTGAGGATGGAGTTTTGTGTTTTTTAACTGTGCTAGGACGTGTAACTTTATTGGGTGGACCTGTCTTTGTGGTACATGTTGCCTTACTTGTATTTATGGTGTTTCTTTGTCCTTGAGGTTGTATTTGTGTTATTGCTTGGGTTATTGGTGGAGGTATTACTGTATTTTGTGAGCTAGTAGTGCTGTTTAGGTTTTTGCGTTTGGGTTGATACGAGTGGGTTGTGATAACGTGGTGTGTTTCTGTGAAGAAGGAGTTATGTGTTTTTTAACTGTGCTAGGCCGTGTTACTTTATTGGGTGAGGACGTCTTTGTAGTGCATGTTACGTTACTTGTATTTATTGCGTTTGTTTGTTCAGGGAGTTGTGTTTGTGTGGTTGGTTGAGTTATGGGTGGAGATATTACAGTATGGTGTGTGTCATGTTGTGAGTCTAAAGTGCTGTTTAGGCTTTTGCGTTTGGGTTGAATACTAATGGGTTGTGATAATGTGGTTTGCTTCAGAGGTGAATCTCTGATTGTAGTATATATTGTATCATTTGTTGTACTTGTTTGCTCGGTAAGTTGTATTTGTGTGTTTGTTTGGGTTAGAGGTTGAGATATTACAGTATGTTGTGTACCGTGTTGTGAGCGAGTACTATTATTATTATTATTATTATTATGGTTGCTGAGAAGAAATTAAAGAATAAATCCAAATTTCATCACTTATTTTGGGGGTGGCTCCCAAACGAAACACGTCGGACCTTCGGTTTATTTGGAAAAAGTGCTTGTCCCGATCCCATCTATCACCAATTTTTTTTTACATGCGGTCATGTAACACCCTGTATATGCTGATTATTATATTCGCCTGTCTGCGCGCGCATCGGGTAAACCTAAAACGTTTTCTATTTCGATGTCGTTTATCATCCGGATTTGAGTTTAACCGAATATTTCGCTGTACTAGACAAAAGCCATAGAACGCTTGGGGACTTGTTATTTTGTAAATTTCCACTGATTTGTAGAATTTAAAGGAGAAGTCAATCACGTTACCAATCCATAGCTTTCCCATACATTATCTGAAGGAGCAAGTTCAATCTATGTTGAAAAGATTTCTGTTCGAATTTCGTATGTTCTTTAGCTGCAATGGTACCGCTAACTGCAACAGCTGTGAGGTCCGGTTAATTGAACTCCTGGAGTTTTAACGCTACCACCTGTTCGAGCCAATCGGCTGTCACTTCATGTACTTCGGCCACTATCTTGTAAAGAGTATATCTGGTACAAGTCAATTTTCTTTTTACTCCTATAACTTTATTTCTCATTGGAGATCTTCGTTTGAAGGTTTTATTTGCGTTTGCTCTTATAATACACTCTTCTCTGTGCATCAGTTATTTAATTAAATACTTACTCAAACGCAACCATCACTCTTATCTATTTACGCTGCCGCGACTGCAAATAAAACCAACGCAAACTTGAAGACAAGTTTCGTTTGAGTAAGTATTTAATTAAATAACTGATGCACAGAGAAGAGTGTATTATAAGAGCATAGTTAGATAACGGCACGACCGATTTAAAATTATATAGATATATCGCTTCAACTAAAGACTGAGCAGTTTAAAGGCGATAACCAGTCGTGTTTAAAAGCGTATAGGTTGAACAAAGACAGAAACTTGTCTTCAAGTTTGCGTTGGTTTTATTTGCAGTCGCGGCAGCGTAAATAGATAAGAGTGATGGTTTGCGATTGGTGGAAAAGGGATAATTGTTTTTTTTGTTGAGAGAACAGTGACATGCAAAGGGGTTATGCCGTTTGGGCCGGCTAACGCACCAGCTGATTTGAATTGCACAGATACATTTTTTGAGATCTTCTCAATATCACGAAACAGTTTCGTATTCCTTGTGCGTATCCCTTACAAGAAAGCGAAAGCAAATACCTCCTCTTTTACAGGCTTAGAAGCACGCGCGTCAACAAAAAAAATAAAAATTCTAACCTCGAAATTTCGTTTATACTTTAAAATTCATCTCATTTATTACTGCTCGCGGTGTTTATAAAGCACGACACGCATGGGGTATGAGTCAAAATGAAAAACAGAGAATTCGGCCCGCTCTAAATTTAAAATGAACCCTCGTGCGTGTTAGAGGAATAACCGTTAAATATGCTGATAAAAAATTTATCTTACATAATACGTGATTTGTGGAGCTCATTTCAATCCATCAAAATCCTACTCGTCCTTTTTTCTTATTGGAGGTTTCCACGAAGGTTTATAGCGGAGAATTGCGCGTTTTTCATGTTTGCACGGAATCGGCCATGTCAATCACTGCGCTTTTAACCTTAATTGACTTGTGAATGGTTGTCGTAACTAGCATTGACCCTCTCCTTACTTCGTCGAGAGATCTCAGCAATATGTCGTCTGCGAAATTGGATTTGAAGCGCTAGGTTGCGGGGGTGGCACAAAATTTGATGTACGGCGATAATGGGGAAGTGCTTTAATTTAAAGTTACACTTTCTTTACTATTTCCTCTAGGTTTCAAGTGGAACTAAAACTTTGAAAAACGTTTCTATGCGTCAGCGATCTGCAGTAAAGTCATTTTCAATTAAAAAATGAGAATTTCAGAATTTTTGAATGATTTTAATAATTTGACTCAGTTAGGAGACTTTCATTATTTAATAGCGACATTAAAAATAGACAAAATGGCCTGGATTCTCCTAACCGGGCCCCTCCCGAAATTTTATTTATAATGAAAAATGTTACTTTCACAATACTACATAGATATCCAATAGTTAGATCAATATCGTTCAAGGATATTGCTGTTTTTTTGCGGTTCCATATTCAAAATTTCAGTAATATAACTCCTTGAAGAACACGAAGTGCGTTGAATATAAAAATACACATTATCTGGTTTGTAATAATTCTAAACTATCCTCTAGTCGTCCAACTTTGGAAATACTGGTTTCCCCTCTATTGATCATTTTAGGAAAAGGAAGTTGGCTCATATAAATTGACCCCAGCTCGTAGCTACAAAGAAGTTAGGTACCTGGGTCATGTTATCCTGGAGAAAGGAATACGCTCGAACCCAGGGAAGATAGCTGGCATACAAAGTATGCCGGGGCGGAAGAACCCCAGACAATATTACGTATCATTTCTTTCCGCCTCCTCAAACCTACAAAGTGGGGCGTGCACAAAAAAATTAATTCGGAAAAATTCGAACAACTATAAAGGATGGGGAGTCCGATAAAAATGAAAGAACCCTACTATCCAACAGCTCAAAAGCCTAAAAATCTGTAGGAATGAAGGAATTTGAAGAATCCCATTTCGGATGATCCTGAAGAATCTGAAGAGGAGAACGAGTGCGGCGAATAAAACTCGATACTTTGGAATGTCAAAATTTGATCTCAAAAGTAAAACATACAGGTGGCGGTTAATGGACAAACAAGCCCTTATTGATTTAATACCTCGTTACAAACCCAAATGAGTGTATTTTATTAGCACACAAAAAGCCATTATGGCACGTTAAACGACTTAATCGCAGCATTATAATGGTTTTCATTATAAACTCGTTAAATAATACCTATACCATTATGATATCAGAGATCCACTTTAACGCTGTGTGCCACGTTAAATATTTACACAAAAATTTCCGTTTTCCTCGGCGAAAAATGTTTTCCTTCCAAACATTGTAGCTTGCCGCACTCGCCATAAAATGAAGGAAGCTACTCGTAACACCGAGAGTGCTCTGCTTTTACAAAAATTGAAATCGGCAAGCTGACTCCACGTTGTTTTGAGTGCGTCTCTTATAATAGCAAACGGAATTACAGTTCATTCATTATGCAGTATCAATTTCGCCCTAACCAGATTACGTACTTACGCTAATGCCGTAGGCGAGGGGATGAATTTTCTGGCAGCGCGCACGTATATTATCTCAGATCATTCCGAAACGTAATTTAATTTTCTCGAAGACGTGTCTGGAATCCTTTCCTTCTGAATTCAGTAATTTTTGGATTACGTTACGCATAGGTAATTAATCAAAAAATTGATTAATCGTTCTTTAAAATGGAAGGTTTAGAGAAGCAAAATGCGATTGTTATCCATTACCATAAATGTCTGAACATTTAGACCAATAGTTGATTGTCTGGTAGTAGATACGTTTTTGGTATGGTAAGGTTGAGTGCGTGCGGTATACCAATCGAAACTAACCTTAGAAAGGGTCGAAAGAACATTTGGTAGGTAAAACCTAACTGAGACATGAAAAATCAACCCTTAATCATTATATTTTCCAATTCTGTACATCCAGCCACCTTGGCCCTGTTTCTCAATACTGTGTTTAACAGTTTTCTCCTCAGAAAAGTACATAAACGCATATGTAAACGTAAGGCACTGCACACGTTAACGTAACGTAACTTGAAATCATACTGTTGAACTTAACAGCAAGTATAAATGTAATCGTGAGCGGGAAAGTGAACATTAGCGCGTTAAAAGGAACATAAAACTGAATGCCAACGTTAATAGCAACGTAAAAGTTGTCATAAATGGAACGGACACATAAACATCAACGTAAAGCTAAACCTGAAAGCGAACGTAAACATAAGAATGAACGTAGACCTCGACGTAGACATAAACACAAGCGCAGCGGTAACCGTCTACGTTAACGTCAACGTGAACGTAATCGTATTCGTAAACGGGGCATTACCGCCAATGTGAACTTGAGCGTGTGCATGACGAATAGCGTATAAACGTGGAAGAGACCGTCAGTGAACGTGAAAGTAAACGCGTAAACGTAAACGTGAATCTGAGTTTAGTGTCCGAAACTTGATAAGCGATTGACGTAAACGCGAACATCGTAGACGTGAAACATAGACTTAAACACAAATATGAAAGTGAATGCGAATGTGAACAGGAACTTAAACGCGAACACTCTTCCAGAGTTTCAGACAGTATTCTAGTCCTCCAAATGTCTGTAAAAGCGTTTGGGTTTCAAAACTATTCAAGGGGTCTTAAGAGTGTTCAGAAAACGTCAAGTTTTTTTCGGTCTTTAGAGACCCTTCAGAGCAAACATAAGCCGTCATTAGTCTTTAAGAAACTTTAGGGTGCATAGTGCCTTCTCCCAGACACTGAGAATAGCCTTTAGCATTCTTTAAGGGTGTTTAAGAGCCTTCGAATATCTTCAAACACCTCTACATGTTTCAACAGAATACTCAAGATGTATATAAAGTTTTTAAGAGGTATCTTGTAAGGGCTATTGATTCTTTACAGCGAAAATGGACTTCGATGGCCCTTCAAACCATTCCAATAAGAAACTGTGATAAGATTTTATAGGGGTCCTTTAGATTGTCACGCTTTTAAGAGCCTTCATAAGTTGAGAAAGCCTTTCCCCAAAACTTCAGAACCTTTAAGGGCGTTCAAGAGCATCCGAGTGTTTCTAAAAGCTTTCGTGCCTAGTTTCATGCAGTGAGAATTTTTAGACAGTCTTCAAAGGGAATTTTTTAAGTTTTCTAGTGACTTTAAAGCCTTTATTAGTCCTTAAGGCGCGTTAAAAAGAAACTTCGGAGTTCTTTTAACAGCATTGAATGCACTTTATGGTATGCTCAAAGTCTGGGAATAGCATTTTTGAAACTTTAAGGATGTTCAAGGCCGTCCAAACTTTCTAAAACGTTTCAGACGCCTTTAACGAAGTTCAGGAGCTTTATACAGTCCCCAGGAAGAGATATTTGGTTGACTGAAAAAGCCTTTAATGGCTCTTCAATTCAAATAAGAACCTTAGTTAGCCCTTAAGAGCAGTCATATCTTGCCTTACGCCTTCTCTCAAAGTCTGGAGGTAGCATTTAGGGACACTTAAGGGTGATCAAAAGCTTCCAAGTATTTTTAAAAGCCTTGTCTGGCCTCAGGAACCCTTAACAAAGGCCAGGAATTTGAAATGTATTTAACAGCATTTAAGGTTGCATTATGATTTTTCTAAAGGAGATTTTAAATGACGTTTAGAGATTCTAATGCATTTATAAAGGCCTTCTGTGAACTTATAAGTGTGTTCAAAAGCTTTTAATAACTTTGAGCCCCTTCGATAATTTTAATTGCTTTAATTGGCTTTTAGTGCCCTTATGAGCCTCTTAAGGACTTTAAAAACCTCAAGTATCTTACATTAAAGGCTCATCAGTAGACTCCGCAGTTTTCTAGGGATCTTTAGAACTTCTAACAACCTATTATAAACTTCTGGAGATCCATAAGGGTGTTTAATTGTTGTGTAAACGACATGCAGACGTTATTTCAGTTGAAATACCAAAAATAATGACGGTACACTCTGTATATCACAATATTTTAATTCACTAAAGGAAATCTGAGGGTTTATTTACGAATAAGTCCAGAATTGGCTTGTTTCATTTGAATTTGTATTTCCGTAGTTGTTTTTCCATCTTAGGATTGTTTGTTTGTGAATACCAGAAGAAGGAGATTATTTTGTGACCGATGTGGCGTTTCGTTAAATATTGGAGACGAAAAAAGAACGTTGCTGGTTCGCGACGGTTGGAAAGCGTATACGTTTTATTTACGCTATTTTTTATTTGGAAAGCCCCCCCAATTTCATTCTATTCATAAGGGGAGCCTGACCAGGCAGTACTTAGGTACACTAGGCTTATTGTGCCTACCTTTCTTTCGCAACCAGATTAGGAACCCGTTCCTTTCAATAAAGGATCGGACCCTGTTTAGCCTAAGTTGCTTCATCCTCCCCTTCCACAACAACTGTTGCCAAGGAGCTTCGTTAAGAAGGCCTTGGACTGTCTGAGGGCTGTTGTTGCTTGTTGCCACTGAACCTGCAATTGGCTGATCACCCAGTTTTTAATTCTGGCCGTGACAACGGAAGGGGCAATTTCCCCCTATTCCACAGTGAACCAGCTGCCAGATCAAGATTACGTTATTAGACTTACCTAAGATATCTAGAGTTCGTCTGCATTCAAGCAGCGTAGCCGACCGTAACATGTCTCCTGACAGGGCCCTCGGTGCCATCTGACTCTCACTGCATGTGTATATATGCTTATTACGAAAACCTCTACGGAGGTTCTCCAGTGCACAGGTCATGGTAGCAAACACCTCTGCCTAAAACACGGTGCTATGCTGACCAAGGGACAATATACAGGGTGGCCAACTAAGAATGCGAGGTACTGTATCTGAGAATCTATCCATCGTAGAGGCTTGCGGTAAAAAATTTATTACTAAAACGGCCACGAGCAAAACCTGGAAAATATTTTTTAAGTTTCCCAATTGACCGCTAGGGGGCGTAAGTGCAATCTGGAATCCAAAAAAGTGATGTTTCTGTGAATTCCGCTATATTAACCTAACAAAAAATGTCCGGTTTTTGAAGTCGACGATAATCTGAACAATTTTTGTTTGACAATTTTTCCTGTATCTCTAAAAATCAAGTGGTGGGGGGTATTAAAAAGTTTCCGTAAAGAACACCCTGTAGCTTCGAAACGGCTGAGCCGATTTAAACAAATTCGGGTTAGTTCAAAAGAGGTATTATTCAGCTACAAATATTATACTATTTGAAGTTTTGTTAGTTTCACATATCATCACTTGAGGGCTTTTTTCGCAATTACGACAGAAATAACTAATTTTCTCAACAAAAAAATAAATGCATTGGTTCAATTTTTGTTTCGTGAAAAAGTAGCTAAGTGATGCCTAAACAAGCTCGCGAAAACAGCATCTTTATATATATATATATATATATATATAATTTTTTTGAGAAAATTAACCATTTTTGTCGGAATGTCGAAAAAAGCCCTCAAGCGGCGATATGTGAAACTAACAAAACTTCAAATATAACTTTGTAGCCGAAGAATGACCCTTTTCAATTAACCCAAGTTTGTTAAAATCGGCTCAGTCATTTTGAAGATACAGGGTGTTCTTTACGGAAACCTTTGAATACCCCCCAGCACTTCAGTTTTAGAGATACAGGAAAAATTGTCAAACAAAAAAGGTTCAGATTATAGTCGTCTTCAAAAACCGGATATTTTTTGTTAGGTTAATATAGTGGAATTCACAGAAAAATCACTTTTTAGATTCCAGATTGTAGTTACGCCCCCTAGCGGCCATTTCAGAAACTTAAAAATATTTTCCAGGTTTTTCTCGTGGCCATTTTAGTAATAAATTTTTTTACCGCAAGCATCTACGATGGACAGGTTCCCAGATATAGTACTTCGCATCCTTATTTGGCCACCCTGTACACTAATGCCCGTTCTTCTTTCCATTAGGGACCCGTTTGTGAACCACACGAGTCCCTTCGGTTTCAGGAAGGGCCATATAAGTTGAGCCACTGCTCCCTGTCCGGGAGGGTGAATGTCTTAGTAAGACAGACCGGATCACATTCTCTCTTGCGAGGAGGGGATCGGACCTGAGGGTTTCCTTCAGATCCGCTCGTGCTCAAAACTGCCTTGATCCTCCTACTCGTCCCAATCACTTAGCCTTCCATTTCTCTGCTTCTACAGCTAAGTGTAAAGGCTCTAGTCCCAGAAGTGCCTGAATGACAAAAGTTGGCGTGGTTTTCATGACTCCAGTAACAGTGACTGTACTTTACCCAGCTGCCTCCTGTAGGTTGCCTTGCGCATGGCAGGCCACAATACGAATGTACCGTACAGTTTGATTGGTCTTATCACTACAATGTGAAGTTAATATACCAGTCGAGGGTTTGTAATGTTCCTAGGGGTCTATCAAGCCGACACTGAAAACGTTGACTTACCCTGTACTTACCGTTGGCAACTCTGGGAATCAACTACAAGCAGAGCCACTTACCTTTCAAGTCGAAACGATGGATGTTTCGCGGTACTTTTGAATTTGGATGGCAGTCGGCTCGATATCGATGGCACGAATGAACTCTTACGTTGTGTAATCGGTATTGTATGTGTTGGGACGTGAGACATAATCGTAAAGGGAATTAAATAAAAGACAGAACTTTTGTGCGTAAGAAATGACAAGAACAAATAAATATGTTACGCACACAAGACCATGCCAGGGAAACCTTCTACGGGACAAAAACCCCGGCATAGGCCACAAAAATACATGAAATAAATCACCTACAGCAATAAAATGCAAGAGAAAATACACATACATAACACATTTCAAATTGTATGATAAAAATCAGATAATCAAATCAAATGCAATCAAACAAGTTCATAAAAACAAAATACACAAGACATCATAAATGCAGTGGAAAACATGATAAATTAATTCAGTACAAAAACACATTATTTTATTTTTATTTTATTTTATTTTATTTTTTATTTTATTTTATTATCCCTCTCTTGTTTTGGGCCCTCAACAGGCATGCGCCCAATTACAGAGTGACCCGCACAATGCTATTTAGAGGTGCCTCTGCAGAAGGTCTTAAGATGGTCTATACTACTCCGGTATTTACCTTACGAATTAGGAAAACTGCAGGAAAACCTAATTCGGAGTAGCCGGTAGAATGCTCGGAACTGGTCTAAGGGAATTTCCATCTCCGCCACAGATGAAAAATTCACCTCAACCCAGGTTCGAACACCCGACCTTTGGATTTATAACTCAATGCTCTACCACTGAGCCATAAATCCGACAAAATACCTGTACAATCAATTGAGGTAACACAATTCGCAAAATAATAAATGGCATGTGCATAGGAAACATGTAATGGTGCGGCTCTACTCCAGCCTTCAGTTAACATAATTTTATTTAACACGAAAAGTACATGTGAGAATGCCAATAGCAAGTATTCATGTGAAAATTGATTATCGCTCAAGCAGAACATATTTTAAATATTGGAAATGGTAATGGGAGATCCCCTACTCGCATTGCTAAGATGCTAAGAACTGCAATCCGCACGAGACGAGGAGGCAAGAGATACAGCGAAAGATCGAACTGTATTAGGTACGTACTCCACGGAGACAGAATGAACCACTCGCACACACAAACATCGAAACATCAAATAAGAGAGCCCCCTTCGTATAGCTAACGCACAAGAACTGCAGCGCGCCACGAATCAGAAAGTAACAGATGCCTTCCGTCGACCTCGTCGCCATCTTCTTGATTCTCCCATAGCTTCGTTACCAAAATCCCCTAGTATTCGGCATCTGCGAAAAACGGTTGATTGGTTATATACACAGCATATCATATTTTTGTTTCAGATGTAAAGGTGTGTTGTCTAACCATAAGGGCGGATTATCACAGGTTCAAACCCCATGTACAACCAAATGCTCTTCTACATGCCCAATAGGAATGCAATGGACATTTTGTTTATTCGCCTTATGTGCCCTTTCCAGAGCAGACAGAGGTTTATAATGACCCCGGATAGATCACTGATCTGATCAGTCCCAGTTGACGTCCTCGAAAAGCGGGTCTTCCGTTATCAAAAGACAATAGCTTGTACCGTCTGAAACCGCCACCTGCAATTCGCCATTTTCTTGTTTTATTCAAGTTAATGTACGTTATTAAGTTTTGGGTGGTAAAGGAAAGTGAAGTTCAGAAATTGTCAGTGTTTGTGTTGAGTGAGCCTTGTTATCGCAAACTTGTATACGACCAGATTATTCAGATTATTAAAAAAGAAAAAAGAGCTTTCTTATTTTCACTATCGTCCACCTGCGTGCGGGGTAATATGTATTTTCTAAACTTTTTTTCATGTGTGTTTCAAAGGCTTTTTAGAGTCGTTAAACACCTGCCAAGCAAAAGTAATGGGACGGCACAGATGTCTCAATAGCTTCTCTCCGTGGGAATATTGGGAAACTGTTTTCATCTACTTTGCGAACAAAATTCGATTGACACCCCTTTTAATATTTTATGACAAAAAAATCAAAACGAGTAAAGTGTTCACAGTAATCTTTTATGTGACATAGGCTCCCTTGCCCAGGGGAGAAAGTTTATTTTTGAACTGTAGATAAGCTTCCCTATTTATGACACCGTACAGTTAGTAACCTCCAGACAATTCGATGACTTGAAGGAACCTGTTGTCTAAAACAGCATCCGAATGAAACATACAGAATACTTGAAAATTGTGATTAAAATGAGAAAGGAGCCCTCCGCGAAATTAGACCGAAAGTCTCCCTTGCATTGAATTTCGCCCCCTACAAACTCGAGCAATTTTAAGAGCGACGTTGATCAATTTCTGGACGACTGCAAACTATTTCCGAAACCCCAACAGGTCGACCGCAACGTGACGAGAGTGGGCGTCGAGGCGAACATTGACGTCAGCGTCGGTTTTGCGTGTGCACAATCTCGCGATTTGCATATTGCGTTTAATCAAGTGTCGTGATTGCGGCGTAGGAAAACAGAAACGTGACAGTATTCGGACTAGATCCGTCGTACTTCCGATATGGACTGTAATTTATCGCGACACATAAAAAGGTCTTAAATGATGAGAAGGGTTCGAAGAACGTGTCGTGGATTCTTTGACACGAATCGACACATGTATGAAAAGAGTGAAAAACTGTAGAACATTTGTCTTCCGATACGTCTCTCGTTTTTACTGGTCTTATTCATATTTCCAGTTCATTGCTCAGAGTACGAGAACAAAAGGGGGTTAAAGACGTTTCCAATTTATTTTTTCCTTTGCTTTCCGGGAAAGAAAATATTCGTGTACAAGAAACCGCTCGGTTAATCATGTTGAAAGAAGGCTTCAACCTAAAGATCTTCTGGCAGCTTTCCTTCCCCCCGATGGATATGGCAGTAAAAAACTCGTCAACTGAACTACTTTGATCCAAAGCCGTTTCGCATTCACTTAAAAATTGGTATTGATTAAGCACGATAGTCGTCGATCAAAAACATGCAAAAATTTCCGCTGTAGATTTTGCGTTTTTTGTAATTTTCTCAGCTGCTAAAAGGAATATCTAGATTTTTATTTCAGAATAGGTGGCTTTGAGGCAAGCAAAAATTTTTATAAAGAATTACATTTTTGCGTAAAGCTAAAATTAAAAATTTTTTCCCTCTTGTTCAGTCCATCCGGGGACACACTGTATAAGGGGAATTTTTTTTCTTTCGAAAAATGCCCCTAAAAAGCAAATTCTCTAGTTCCTAAGTAAATGACATAGGAACCTGTGGACCTAAAAATAAATTCAAGGCTTCAAAAGGCGTCTGCAAACTGAAAAATTTTCAAATTTCTACTCCGTGAAACCTTTACAATTTGAAGCTATGAATTTTAGGCTGCTATTTTGGAATAAAAAATTAGTGGATCAATGGTGGAGCTAAAAATATATTCAAGGATTCAAATGGCGCTTGCAACCTTAAAAGTTTCATATTTCCACCCCTTGAAGCCTTAAGAATTTGAAACTATCAAAAATTATGCATCTCGTAGGATGCTACATTTGAAACATTGTAAAAAAGCACGTTTTCGTGGTCTTCAGGAAATGAAATCTGAAGTTCTGGGATTGAGAAATATCTATAGGTACATAAGTACTTTTCAAGGCTTCAAAAGGGTTCTTCAAGGTTATTATTGCTCTAGCCTTTGAGGCGTTTAGAATTTGAGGGTATGACTTTAAAGCGGAAGGAACATAAACTATTAAATATAATCAATTACTAATTTCAATCACATCAAGCGGCAATCTAGGAGTCAATGTCTCGGTGTACTTTGACGGAATGTCAAAATGAAGATGGAGCTGCATCATGGATTTCTTCCAACCTGAAATTCTTACCCTTGTCTACAATTCTGAAAAAAATTGTGTACCAACGCTACTTAGAAGAATTGGGTGCAGAATATTTAAGGCGGTTTAGTGAAATTTGAACTAGAACTGATAGTTCTACATACCTATACAGGATTGCTCAAATTAAAATGTTCCCAATTTTGCGACACTAAAAAGTTCATTAATCTGTTCCGGTTTGACGTACACCATTATAGGGCAGTAAATGAACGTGGAATACGGGGATACTGTGTAATTTTCCGCGTCTCCAACGAATCGCATGAAAATTTGGATTTAGGTTCTACTTACCCTCCACTTCAAAGTTGAACTTGAGGTCAGGGTTGATTTTTATTTTTTAGGGGAAAAAACTACCCCTATTAGAAAGAAATCGTATAATTATAAATTAAAGAGGGCAATTGATTCAAAAATATCAATTAACATTAAACAACATAACTTAAGATTTTATCAAAGTTTAACCTCTAAATCTTACCTCTAAAATAGTTATTATTAAAACAATGTCATAGAATATTTTGACTCCACTGATTTGCATGGAAATTTGAATTTAGGTTATTCTTACCCTCCACTTCAAAATTGGACTTGTGTCATTGGTTGCTGTTTATTTTTTAATGGTTGAAACTACCCCTATTAATCATATAATTGTAAATTCAAGCAATTTGGGATTATTTAAATATACTAAAATACGATGTCTTTCGTTCGATCATGGAACTGCACTGCTGGGTGTGTTTCGGATATATGGTATACTTTGCCTTCTTTATCAGGAATTTTTAATTGTGACTTTGATTTATAATTATAAATCAAAGTCACAAGTATGTCTGTGCCTTACTAGCACATTATTATGTGTATCTTACAATGCTCCAGTAACTACACGCGTTTTGATGTATTAAATATGTGACTGGTTTTTTACTCATAAACCGGTTAATTTTTAAGCTACGAAGTGCTTTAAAAAACCATTTTTTTCACTACTAGCGTCTGATGACATGATTATTAACCTTTTTTCCATTTGTAAAGTAGGTTTTCTCGGCATTTGTTCAAAGTGGTTAATAATTTTTTATTATTAACTAGTAGTCAATAATGAGAACTGTCACGCTGTCACTTTTAGAAAACACAACCCGAAACTTTCAATAAACGTTTGGACAAGTTCTCTAAAATAATTGCCACCATTCGAAAGAGAACGAAATTCGAAAATACTCTTTGAAAAATCTGACAGACGGCCTGACTTGTACGTAATTGAGTCAATGACCGTTAGTGTTATGCAAGTGACTTTGCAACAGGCGCAAGATATTCTTAAAACCTCTAATTTAATTGTTTTACAGATTAAACTTTGAAAATAGCAAAATATTCAGAAAAGCAAAAGCTACATTTTTTTATTCTTGTAAATTTTTCGTATCACTAATACTTTTGAAGTTACTTTGAAAAAAAGGCAATTTTTCATAATTTCAAAATTTTTTTTTACTTCCAAACTACATTTTTTCAAAAATAAGCACTTTGCACCGGTCAAACTTACAGATCATATAAACAATAAGTACATAAATAAAGTTAACTGTAAAGCGGTAACGCTTAATTACAATCGGGGTGCTAACTAGGGGGTGATTACCTTGATTTTTTTTACCAACAAGAAAGGACCAACTTTATTTTGAGCGTAACTCACTTAGTTTTGATGTTAGGAACTTTTCTTAAAAACAACACTTTAAAAGAGTATTCATAAGGTTTCCCGAAAAGTGCTTCATTTTTTGGTTATTTCACGTTGAAGTACTCGATTTGGAATTTGACGAATGAGAACCTACCTTTCATGAGCTACAACTTTGCTTCAACTGGGTCTACAGACTTCATATATAGACCATTTTGTTTGTTTTTTTATAAGCTATATTTTTGCTAAGAATACTTTTTTCGATACGATACTTACTTTTAGAGTTATTTGCGAAAAACCGTCTGAAAACGTGTTTTTTTTGTTGAAAAATGAACATTTTCACTCGCAAATAACTCGAATACTATTGACTTAGTGAAAAAACTCTATAGAACTTGCTTAGAATTACTCAATTTATCAATTTCCGGACTTATTTTGAACGTATCTCCCCCCTCACGAGAAGGGGTGACATTCACCCCCCTCCTCAAGTAAAAGTAACCCTGGGCTCAAGTTCACCTTTGAAGTAGAGGGTAAAATTACACGCCAAAACGGTCATTTACTGACCTAATTAGACCTTCACTCGGAGTAGGTATGTGCCGAAACCGCACAAACCTGGAGGCAGTAGAGGTTTCATGTGGTAAGATAGACCTACTATGCTCTTGATTAAAGATTGTTACTTCGTGGAAGTTTAAAAACAGACCCACTTTACTAAAGCCGAGCGAGCCGAAGGCAGAGTAGTGGTTTGGCTTACCCCATCAGACCTTTAATCGACCTAGGTTTGTGCCGAACTCGCCTTCGGGTTGCTCGGTACCTGTTTAAAAACTATTACTTTGGCGTGAAAGCTTAATAAGGAGCTTATTGTAATAATGGTTAGAGTTACCGTATCAGACTTTTACTAGTTCAAATAATAGTTAATTACTGAAGTCTGATGTCTGAATCTGAACTTGGAATAATGCCGAAGATAAGGACGGACCATCCTGTATGTGTAAATGTTTTAATGCAGTTTAAATCTGGAAGATTTTATTACATATCAGCACGGAATTGGTTTATTTCATAGGAATGTAATTTCAGTGTCCATTTATTCATTTTAGTTTTGTTTTTAATTGCTTAATTTTTTCTTTGAATATTATCCTTCATGTAAATTTGCTTGTTTAAATTATAAGATGTTTAGTTTGCGTTATTTAGAATTAAAGAACATATTTGATCGAGTGCATTTAAGTGTAATCTGCTCGGACGCGATAAGCACGTTTTTATCACGTAGGTTAATTGATTTTTGACGATAACAACGGCTACAGGTGTGGATTTCTGTTGTTATGGAAGAGGTTACACTTCTTATTGGTGTTGCATCTAATTTGATGGAGAGAGGACGAGGCTGTTTAAGTCAGGGCGGGTAAAAAAGTGTGCACGTTTTGTACGCTAATTTTATGAAGTAATTGACTTTTGTGTTTATTTGAAGACGCAGTTTTCGTCTTATTCAGAATAATCCGTTCAGACGCAATTATCTATTTTATTTATTTATTAACCCTAGCCTTTCGGCTTCGGGGACTCTTAGGCGAGCTCTTAGGTATGTACATAGCATATAGGTATATGATACTAAGTAAGTTTCGATATAAACAAATATACCTTCTATTGCATTTTAATCCAACATCAGAAATAGCTAAATAATGTTTACTCTCTTCTCTGCAACGTCCTTCTCATCCAGTCGATTCCTCTTCCATCTTCCTGTAATATTTCTTTTACTGTTTTGCTAGTCTTGGTTTTGCTGGATTTGTATATTACGTGTTCTATCGTCTCTGTTTCTTCCTTTCATAGTCTGCTCTTTTCTTCCTCCCATCTTTTCCCGGTTCTATTTTCATTTCCGCATCTAAATCTTGCAATGGTTTTTATATTTTTGTTGTTCTTATGTAGATATTTTTGCAAGTGTAATGTTTTTATTTCTTTGTACGTGGTATTGCAGGTGCTGTTTTCTATTCGATTGATTTGGTATTGTAATTGGTTGTCTTTGTCTCTCACTTTCATGATCATTGATATATTTACTCCTTCACCCCTTAATCTTTCCGCCTCATCTTCTGCATACCCATTCCTTTGGAAGTATCTTCTTCTTTTTTCTGTCCACTTTGCTTTTTTGGTCTTCTTTCTCTCCTTGAAAGTTTCTTTTAGTAACCCGTTCTCTCATCTTTCTGTCCTTTCTTCGTATTTAACTGCTCTATATACCGCTTCTATCCTCATCTTATCTGTTTGGTTTCCTCCAGAAGAATGTAGGTTGGGATATCTCTTGCCAATCCTAGGATCCATTTTAGGTAAGGCAAGGAGTACCATGTCGTCCGCGTATGTTAATGACCATATCTTTTGTCCGCCAATTTTTATTCCTCCTGATTGCCATTTTTTTAATGCTTGTTCCAGGTCTGCCACATAAATGTTGAAAAGGGTTGCACTTAGCGGACATCCTCCATTTTCCGTCCAAAAATAGTGTGTTTGTTATTGGCTTTAACTTTACTCTTTGTTTCTCTATAGATTCTTTAATCCTTTCTATTGTGTTGTTGTCGATATTTTTTTTTTCCAAGCTCTTATATAAATTCGTTCCTGTCTAGATTATCGAATGCTGCTTTTAGATCTATGAATAGGGCGTAGACTTCACCTCCTTTTTTTTCCAGTTCTTGTTGTTCTGCGTGATTTATTATGTACCTATATGTTGTCTATCGTCCCCCTTCCCTTCCTAAAGACCATTTGTGTTTCATCTAGTATTTCTTTGTCCTCTACTTCTTCATTTAAACGGGTGTTTAGTGTTTTAGCGTAAAGTTTGTAGGTATGTTGAGTTTAGGAGTGTGATTCGCCTATAGTTTTTGATGTCATCTTTGTTTCCTTTTTTGTATATTGGGTATATTTCTCCTTCTTTCCAACTTTCCGGAAATCCTCCTCCTCTCCTTACCCTGTTAATAATTTTTCTGATTTGCTGTTTCACGTTTTCCGGTGCATGTATTATCATCTCATTTGTTATTTGGTCTGGTCCGGAAGCTTTCTTTTTTTTATCTTTGCTATTTCTGCTTCCATTTCTTTTTCCCCTATTTCTTTATCCTCCTTTTTACTTTTTCTTTTTGTTTTTTTCCCCTCTGAAGCTTATCTGTCCGTTTAAACTTTGTATAAAGTAGTTTTTCCCTTCTTCTTCTCAAATGTCGTCCGGTATTCCTTGTTTATTTTTCCTCCCTTTGTTTATAAATTTCCACACTTCATTTTCGTTGTTGATGCTTCATATTTCTCTCATTTCCTCTTTTTGTAATTCTTCTTTTTTGCGTTTGCCTGTATCCTTATATTCTTTCTTCTTTGTTCTGTACTCTTCACCTGTGCCTTTTCCTGTTTTCCAATCCATTAGGGCTTAGTTTGTAATTTGTTTTTTCTCTTTACATTCTGCATCCCACCACTTGCTTCTTCCTGGGGTCCAGTTGTTTATTTTTGATGTTCTTTCTATCTCCGCTTTAGTTATTGCCTTTTTGATTTCTTCTAGTGCAGCGTCACATTCAGTTTCTTTGAATTCTATCTGCTTTAGATGTTTGCTGTATTTTTCTATTGTCTGTTCTGTCAAGATTTGTCTCGTTTTTGTAATTTCTTTTGTTTGTTTTCTGTATTGTGTGTCAGCACTGCCTTTCATCGTTGTGGATATTGGTAGGCGATCGGATTCTATTCTTTAGTCTACTTGAAAATTTTTTAAGTGTTCTTTCCCTTTTTCATTTAGAATAATATAGTCTATTACCGACTGCCCTCTGCTTCCTATGTACGTTCTCCCTCTTCGTCTCCTTTCACGTTTCCGTTGAGGATGTACCACCCTTTTTCTTCTACGAAGTTAATCAATTCTTTCCTTTCTTTATTTGTCGCGTTATCTTTTGATTTTCTTTTGTTGTCTTCTTCTTCTGTGTGAGCGATCCACGACCCTTCCTCGCCTATCCGGGCGTTTAGATCCCCTCCTATTATTATAACGTCATCTTCCGATTCTTCTATTATGTTGTCCAGCTCGTCCACGATCCTTTTCATATTCATGTATAATGTAAACACTCTCCATCATACATCTTTTAGTATCATTTTCCTTTCTTGTATTCCATTTTCGTGTTTCCGCATCGATTTTTCAGTTTTTATCGTTTTCTTTACACCTGTTAATATTTCTCTTTTGTCTCTTCCTTTCTTGCTTTCCCTTCTGGCGTATCGATATGCCCATTCAAAACCATTGGTAGTTTTTTCTCCCAATTTTCCCAATATTTTTCTTCTACTCATACTTCTGTCATGCCGATTACATCATAAGTTTTCATGTACTCCCAAAATTCTTCATCCTTGTTGCTGATTCCCGCCACGTTCCAGAAGCCAATTTTGATGTTTCCTTTTGTTTGTAATATTTTCTTTTTCTTTTTTTCTTCCTTTTTTTGTTTGATTTTGTTGTCACCTGTTGTTCCTTTGATAATTGTTTGTGTGATCTCCGCCTCCCCCCCTCGTCCCCGATTGTGTATCCTTCTTTAGTTTTCTGTCGTTAAATTACTATCTATTGCGTCCCACTTGAACCATGTTTCATTTATCATGAGCCTCATATATCCCATTTCTATTGTATTGCCTTTTTCTTTTTCTTCCTCCATCCTTTCTCGGATCTTCTTTTGCACTTCTCTTTCTGTAAACGTCAGGTCGTTATCGATATATACCTTTTTATCTCTTAGGGCTTGTCTGGTACTGATGGTTCCATTTTTTTCCTCCCCATTTTTACACTTTATTAGAATTCTTATTTTTCGTTCTCTATTTTGTATTGTACGGGCTTCTTATTTTTAATTCATTTAGTAGGAAATTTATTGCATCGGTTTCCTTAATATTATTTGCTCCTTCTCCTTTAATTATAACGTTATTTTTTTTCTTCATCCTTTCCTCTTTTTTCAGTCTCCATTCTAGTTTGTCTATTCTCTCCGCTAGTACTCGGTTTTCTTTGTTCCATTTTTCTTCCTTCTCTTGATTTTGCCCCTTCAGTTCTTTTTCTCTCATTTCCGTTATTCTTTTTCTAGCGTCGTTTCTCTTTTCTATCACGCCCTTGTTAAGGGTTATCACCATGTTTTTAATATCCTCCATGTTTTCGGGGTTTTCTCCTTTTTTCTTTCTCTACTGTCTTTGTTGTGGGCGGTGATCGGTAGATTTTGCTGTTGTTTTGTAATTGTTCTAGTTTGGCTTCTAACTGCTTCCTCTTTTCTTTAATAAAAATTCTTTGAGATTTCGTGTGCTATTGGCTCGTGAATGTCTTTGCTGTTTTTGCATCCCTCCTGCCTGTATTCCACTTGCGTTTTCTGCGTTTAGGAAGCTAACTTTATTTCGTTGTTATCTATGTTTTCTAATCCCTTTTCTCTTGCTGACTTTAGTTCTTGTGGATTCCCTGGCTTCTCTCCCCCTATTAGACGTTAACTTTTCATATCTCTCCTTCGCAATTAACTTAGTCTTGTGAAAAGTTAATGTGGTCTGAACGTTAACAAAGACGCTACGTCGGTTTGGAAAAGTGCTTTGTAGTAGGTATATAAGATTTTGTTGGAAGGTCATTCTGTTTAATAAAAGTCTGTGATACCCGTTCTGAACAGCCATCGCATTGAAAACTAGTAATTGTGTAATTAATATATTTTTATTGTATCAATCTAGTAGTAAAGTCGTGAAGTTTTCTTGAAGCTGTTAGCGACTGTTTTTGCATCAGTGCTATGTACGTCGGATTATGGCGCGACCAGAATGTGAGATTGTTATTTGAAACACTGGAAGAATTTTTTTTGTTTATTTGTGTCGACCACATGCGTGCGGGGTGGATGTAATGGGCGTGTGCGTCCCTTTATTTCAAGTGTTTTGATATTTATTGAGTTCTGAAATGAATTCCGGTATCCGCTATTAACACTGGTCAGGGATACAATTATTATTTGTCGGGTAAGGCTAAAAATATTCTCAAGGCTTCAAAAGGCCAATGCAAACTTTTTCGAATTTCAGAAAACTATCATAATGTAACGGAAATGCTCCAGACATGACGTCGCCTTTGGCGCTCTGGAATTTTCTACGCGTATTCGAGAATGTTCGGGACTTACATTGCTTGCGTGTATAAATGGTTGCGGACCGAACATCGCGGCAGTCCACTACCGAACGAGTACGTAAACATCGAGCACGGAAAGATAAATTGCGAAGTGTGAGTGTGAGTGATATAAATAATCGATATAAATTTGTGAATGATATAAATAATCGATATAAATTGTACGGATTTTATAGTGTTTTAGTTCTGTTTAATAAATATTGATATAAATCGAACCCGAATTTATAAATCACGTTTCATTGGTGTCAGAAGTGGGATTAATTAAATTAATTAAAAGTAAGATTAAATTAAGTGCTTGTGCTTGTGTATGCCTGTAACAAGATCTGCTGCCGCTAAAATGGAAGAAACGATGCTCAATTTGCTCCAGCAAATCCAAAATGGCCAACAGGTGTTGCAACAAGAAATAAAAAGCAACCAAGAGAAGTTGGAAGAAAATTCTAGAAATTTTGAAGAGAAGTTCGAGAAAATGGAAGAAAATTCTAGAAAGATTAATGAAGAAAATTCTAGAAATATTCAAGAGAAGTTCGAGAAGATAGAGGAAAATTCTAGAAAGATTATCGAAGAAGTCTCTAAATCAATTGAAGAAAAAGTTGAAGATAGAATTACGGAAGTTTCCGAAACATTTAAAGCAACATTCGTTGAGATTGAGCACAAGTATGAAGAGCTGCGCGAGCAATTCTTGCGACTGACTACGGAAGAGCGTACTAGTAGTGCCCCAGATGAATTACTGATGGACCGTCTTCTTGAGGTGCCACAGTCTACTCATTACAAGAAGGTCGACCCAGAAACAAATACAAGAGTAGAAGGCGACGTTCAGCAAGCCCGAGTCAAGCCACCTACTTTTGATGGTAAGATTCCTTGGACCACGTACGTTCGACAGTTTGAAGCAGCAGCTGCGGCAAATAAATGGACTCTTCAAGACAAAACTACAGCCCTGATTCTTGCTCTGAGAGGAGATGCTCTGGATGTGTTGCGGACCATCCCCGAGGATCAACAGAACTTTCAACAAATAGTAGCGCGACTCGAAATGCGATATGGCGACAAACACCTTCAGCAAGTTTACTATGCCCAAGTCAAAAACCGAATGCAGAAACCTGGAGAAAGTTTGCAGGAACTTGAAGCGGACATCGCTAGACTGATTCGATTGGCATACCCTACGGCACCGGAGAGCTTTCTTGATCAACTGGCTGTACAAACATTTATCGATGCCGTTCGTGATGGAGATGCCCAGCAGGCTTTGAGACTGGCTAGGCACGACAAAATTGAGAAAGCTTTGGCCCATGCGTTAGAATTCGAAGCCGCCAAGAAAGTTAGTCATGAAAGTGCGCGAGTACGTATGGTGGAACCTCGCAGTGAGAGCCGGGTAATAACCATCGAAGAGGAAGGTGGCTCTGAAAGTTTTGAAGAAAAGGTCAGTAAAGTAGTGGAAGAAAAGGTCAGTAAAGTAGTGGAAGAAAAGATCAATAAAGCAATACAGTCACTGGCAAAGAAACGTGAACCACGGCGAGATTGGACACGTTCGCCGCAACTGCCAAAAACCATTGCAGCAGCCGGAAAACTAAGAAAGGTCGACAGGAAGAGGCTATCGTCGACCTGCAGAAACAAAGCCCCGGTCTTCACTGTAAACATTACGTCGTCTGGAAAAGTTCACAATAATGCAGACGCTTTGTCAAGAAGACCGTGCAAGGACAACTGCACACATTGTTCTAAAATAGAAGACAAGATTGGCCATTTGCGACGAACAACTGTAGAGAGTGAGGAATGGAAGCCAAGCGAAATCAAAACGGCCCAAGAAAACGACCCAAGTTTAAAAACTGTTCTGAATTGGATACGCCACGGACAAAGACCAGACTGGCAAGACATTAGTGCCACAAGTCCTGAAGTAAAGAGTTATTGGGGCCAATGGAATAGCCTGACTCTGAAAGACAACCTGTTGTATAGGACCCTTGAAAGTGAAGATGGCACCGAATCGACGCTGCAATTAGTAGTACCTAGAAGCAAAGTGTCGGAAGTATTGCGAAAATTGCATGACGGCGCTTCCGGAGGACACTTTGGTATTACGAAAACGTTGCAAAGGGTACGTGAGCGATTCTATTGGGCCAACCGTAAAGAAGATGTCCGGCGATGGTGTCAAAGATGTGAGTTATGTGCTACTGGAAACGGACCAGTTTCCAAGAAGAAGGCACCCATGAGGCAGTATAACGTTGGTAGTCCGATGGAACGAGTTGCTATCGATATCGCAGGACCGTTTCCCGAGACAGATGGCGGAAATAAATATATCCTAGTGGCTATGGATTATTTCACAAAGTGGACTGAAGCTTACGCTATTCCAAACCAAGAGGCAGCAACAGTTGCAGAAGTGTTGGTAAAGGAGTTCTTTACACGTTTTGGTGTTCCTATAGAAATCCATTCAGACCAAGGAAGGAACTTTGAATCGGCTTTGTTCCAAGATGTTTGTCGATTGGTAGGAGCCAATAAAACAAGAACAACACCTTTGCATCCTCAGTCAGATGGAATGGTGGAGAGAATGAATCGAACGATGGGTAAATATCTTTCAAAAGTCGTGGCAGAACATCAGAAAAATTGGGACCAGTACCTCCACCTGTTCCTTATGGCATATCGATCAGCCGTTAACGAGACCACGGGTCAGACTCCTGCCTGCCTTATGTTGGGTCGTGAACTACGCCTTCCATGTGACCTCGAGTTTGGGCGTAAACCCCATGAAGAATATGTCGCAGATGAAAATTATGTTGACCAACTAAAGGCGAAGATGAACGATATTCACGACTTGGCTAGAAGTCATATTCAGATTGCCAGCGATCGCATGAAAAATCAATACAACCTCCGCTCGGCCAATTAAACTTTTGAAGCTGGAGATCTGGTATGGCTGCACAATCCACAGAGACGAAGGGGTCTTTCTCCCAAGCTACAAAGACAATGGGAAGGTCCGTATGAGGTGATCAAGAAAATAAATGACGTGATATATCGTATCAGAATGAACCACCGGAAACCGAAAGTTGTCCACATTAATCGACTCGCACGATATGCCGGATCCAACAACAACGAAGAAGTTAGAGGTATTCGAGAAGAGGAACGCAGCTTTGGGATCGAGCCAAACTTTAACGATTTTATGTCAAATTACGCCCAGCGGAAGAAAGCTCGATTTGGCGTTACTCAGGAAATTTGTCAAAATATTTTTGAGCTTCCGGTTAACGTTTCCATCGCCCATTGTGTCGCCGAAGACCTTCGCATGGGTAGAGGTATAGCTTCCGTATTCCGGAAAAGATTTGGAAGAATAGACGAGTTGATAAAGCAAAGACCACGAGTGGGTAAAGTACTGCGCTTGGAAGATAGTCAACGCTCTTTGTTCTACTTGGTTTCAAAGAAAACGTCAGAAGGCAAACCCACCTATGAAAACCTCTGGTCTGCTTTAAAAAGCTTAAAGAAACTCATGGCATACTATGACATAAATAGCTTGGCGATCCCGAAGATTGGATGTGGTTTAGATGGGTTGGACTGGAAAATAGTGCGAACCATGATCGAAGTGATTTTTAGAAACACTAGCGTTCGAATTACAGTATGCTGTTTCAACCCACAGGGGACGACCCTCCGCAAAACTGTGGACTGTTACTTTTTCAAGAAAGGTGTTTGTCGAGCAGGCTCTGACTGCAGATTCCGACACGAGGCATTAAAAAGTAATACTAACGCAGTTTCTGAACGAGACGTCCAGAATTAAGAAGGGGGCAGTGTAACGGAAATGCTCCAGACATGACGTCGCCTTTGGCGCTCTGGAATTTTCTACGCGTATTCGAGAATGTTCGGGACTTACATTGCTTGCGTGTATAAATGGTTGCGGACCGAACATCGCGGCAGTCTACTACCGAACGAGTACGTAAACATCGAGCACGGAAAGATAAATTGCGAAGTGTGAGTGATATAAATAATCGACATAAATTGTACGGATTTTATAGTGTTTTAGTTCTGTTTAATAAATATTGATATAAATCGAACCCGAATTTATAAATCACGTTACAATAAGTTATGACTCATAGAATGCTACCTGATTATACGTTTCCATTTACTAAGCAATTTGAGACAAAAATATTTAAAAATTTGTTTAATCGGTCCCTAGAATGATCCACAGCTGTATCTTCACGCGATGCCATAAAATTGTACTATTGATCTCATACTGCCGGCGTGAATGACCATCACTCCCCATTAATGTGTAAAAGTCACTCAAAATTCCTACTAGAATATTCAACGAGCCCTTTATTTTCGGGTATTTAAATTTAGTTACTGATATACATCGCAGTTTATTTTAATAAACGCGTCGCTTGTTTTGTTGGTAAATAACCGCTACTCGAACATTTAATGAAGTGGTAATGAGCATATTTTCGATTATAAATCAAAGGAGTTTACGAGCTTTATGAATGTTTAACCATACGCGGCGAACATGCGGTTACCCCATAATGTAATTTACTAGCACTATACGCGTTATTTGCTTGGAAAATGAGCAATCACGTCACACACCGCATATCAGCGTTCACAATTCTCCAATCGTACGAGCAAAAACAACACTGTCGCCTTATTGTAAATGAGAAATCGGATTTAACCTCCACTTGCTATTCCGTCTAGCTTTAAATGATTTGTAGGTTAAACTTCTAATACAAATTTATTCGCTCTAGGCAAAACGTTCGAGAGTCAGTATATGGGATCGATTAAGGTCGTATAAACAACTTAATGCACGCACAAGACGTATAAATTTTCCCCATTTCGAGTTTTAAACTATTGTTATCCCGTATCACACGCACTGAGAAATTTATCTGAAGAAGAAGCAATTTACGCATCCACTTCGAATTTATTAACATGTCAGCTTAAGGTTTCTATGGATTTTTACGCCGACAGTTCGCAGATTTATTTCAGCAGAATGTAATATCGTTTGGATCGATATGCGATTATATAAAGATACTAAATATTCAGTTTGGGTTGTCGCCATCGGGCAAACGCTTGTTCTTACGATGCATCCTAGAGTGTGCCGGAACACATTTCCAATTCGTTGTTGAAATCCGGGTTACTGACTATCAGCAGACAGTGAACAATAAAAAATTGAATCCACGTAACAATAAATGCACCAATCGCACGCAAAAGTCTTCATCACGACGGAAAGAACCGATATCCAGACCACAATCAAAGAGACATTGAAGATGATCGAAGATCTAGAAAAACGTGGAAAGAGCCGCCCTCGGTGTTGGAACTGCGGAAAACTAGGGTATTCGAAGAGTGCAAGCAAAAAGTCCCCGGAACCCAGACCATCGCTAGAAATTCAGCAGGATCGATAAGATGGGAGCATCTATACTGATGGGTTGATTAATGGAAAACTAATGAGTATGTTGGTGGATACGGACGCGAGTATGACCGTGATCAGATCCAAACTTCATCAAACCGGCCGCGACTATTAATACCACATGCCGATTACGTACTACAACTAGAGATATCGAGAAGAGTGAAGTAAGCGATCATGATCACATAACTGATAAATCTCGAGGAGCAGCATATCATGGATGTAATTTGTATTATACCTTACAATAATCGATAAGATTCAATTATATTCTTACAGCGGTTTCTAAAAATTACTTAGATGCTGTGCTAATTATAGTATCTGTTGTATCAATAGCATCTACATTACTCAGCAATGTGAATTAAACTCGAAATTTGTTAAAACAACAAGAAATGCCAAATGCCAAAAGAGCTTGGATTAGCATTGTGGGTGAAACGTAGCAGAAATAAAGCTGATCTGTGTTTCTAAATATGAAAACAAACCAACAATAAGCAAAATGTTGGTGAAAATTGCAGTCAAATTCAAATTTACTAAAGCTACAAAGCATTATTATAAATACAGAAACCAGAAAGTCAAACAGTGTTAATTACGTTCCCTAATAGAAAGCGCAATTGGTCTAAACGTTTCGCAGTACTTTATAAAAACCTTAATTTGTAATTAATTAATTAATTTGTGGCGTCTGCTCAGTCATCACAATCCGCTCACAGACGCGAGATCTGTTTAATCCACCTCAAGATAGGTTTCAGGTTTTCCAGCTGGAGATGGACCTCAAGCGATCTCACATTTGCATTTAAATACGTCCAATAACTGAATTGTCAATTCCTAACTTTTACGACAACAATACCGACGTGAAGCCAAGTTTTCCAAAGGGCTATTTCCTGCCGAAGTACGTACCGGAATGTTGTAATTGATTTAGTTCCGCACATAAAAAGGTACGCGAGCCGTGTTTCACATAAAATAATTCGAGATTACGGCTTTACATTTCGAAACTCCCCGGCTTTTTTTGGTTGGAATAAAATACGATACGCAACGGAATACATGTAACACCCGGTTTTGACCACGAACAATAATTTACGATTCAAGTTCGGAATCAGTAGACGCAATTTATTCAACCCCCAAAACCTTAGCGTGCGTACATTGCAGATAAATGGCGACAGAAGTGTCCCCTCCCAGACGGGAAATTATAGGTCCGAAAAACGGCCGACTTTATTCAATTTCTGCTGCAAGACGCGCAGGAGATTGGCTTTTAGTGACCGAAGAGCAAACCTCGGAGCGAGAAATCGCGTAAATGCTTCACTATAATTGGTCACTCGCTTGTAATTACTTTAATAACGAAAACTACAGCTGGGCCCAACAACCATTTCGCTTCCACTTCAAACCTTACAAGCAATTCTCGTTACGTGTTTCGCCTACACGATTACTGTTGCGGCCTGATTTTTTTCAACACGATGCTGTGCGCCAATTGGTTTCTAAAGTGCGCTTATACAAAAATATATATAAACAGTAGATTGAGTACTATTCAGGACAGCTTTTAAGTGCTTTTCATGACATTTTAAGGTGCTTCAACTTTTCACGTCTCTCCAAGGTTCTTCAATACCTCAATACGCTCAAATTCTGATACTAAATTTCATTGACGTGCCGTACAAGTTGCTTACATCACGATATCTTACGTAATGCATTTCATCGCCGAGCCGTACAAGTTTGGAGTAAGCAATTTGCTTAGAGGTATTGCGTACACACTTCTACCTTTTCTGTAGACAAACGGGAATGCATTATAGTACCGGATGACCCATCTCGGCCATATCTCGAGAACCGTTCGTCATATGACTTAGGGGTAAAAAAATTATTGGGTAAATCGGTCATGAAGAATCAATGAAAAATACCTTCAAGTTCTAAATATGACCAACAAAGGGTATAACTGCCATCTTAAATTTTAAAATTGCATTTTCTTTAAATTTCGCATAATAAACAAAAAAATTTTTTTCACATTTTTAAAGAGAACCAGTTTATCTATCATTGTCGTAAAAACAAAAACTTAATTATTTCAAAAACAAAGATGGTGTGGGGCGTTCAATTGTTTTTGCAATAACCTGCTTTAACTTCTTAACCGTTTGACCGATTAACAATTTGGTATGATTGAAAAGAGCATTCCTTTGGCAATGAGCATCATATAGTTAATTTAGTTGAATCCTTCTCCACCAGGGGGCTAGTTTCGACAACATGACCCAAACCTTAAAAAAATCAAAAAAATCAAATGGAATGATATGACTTTTTCTTTATGAAAAAGTAGCCACATAACATCCAAAGAGGTCAGTGAAAACCGTTTTTGAAAATCTCGTTCCTAACCTCAAATATTGGGAAAATGAGATTAATTAATTAATAAAAATGCTTAAATTCCACCTTAAATTTACTTTATACATATTTCCGGTATTTGTCGATGGCGCGAAAGAAAAGCACCCTACACTTTAGGGTAGGCCTTGGAAAATTAAACAAATGAAACACGATGCATTATAACATAATTATTCTGTCGTGTTTACATTCAGAAAGTGCAGTTTTTTGAATTTGTAATCTTTTCTAAAATGCCAATTTCTAACCAAGAAGCATTTAAATGCTGTCGATATATTTTGAGTATTTTCAAAATGCGATCATCGCTGTCCACATCTTCTATTTGCGTTATCCGAATCGACCACGAACTATCGCCGCCAGCATATTAAATGCTTCTTGGTTAAAAATCGGCATTCTAGAAAAGATTACAAATTCAAAAAACTGCAGTTTCTGAGTGTAAACACAGCAGAATAGTTTACAAATTACGGCTGGTATTATTTTATAATGCGTCGTGTTTCATTTGTTTAATTTTCCAAGGCCTACCTAAAAGTGTAGGGTCCTTTTCCAAACAATCATTTGCGCCTTCGACAAATACCGGAAATTCGTCAAATAAGATACAATTTAAGCATTTTTATTAATTCATTAATTTATCCAACACCTCTATGTTATCCAGTCATTATCATGACGAAATTAAACGAGTAAGGTATAATATAACCCACTAATGAGTTATGGACGTAAAATAACTCACTAGCAAGATAAAGTACAGGAACATTCTTTTATTAATTATTCTGACAAAATCAACACAAAAATCTAATTTAAATTCACATTGATATTGAAATTAAAGGAAATCGTTTTCTTCTTCGATGTTGCCTTGGAATCATGAAGTATGTCGGAAGAATTTTCAACAGAAACACAATCCATTTCATTCGAGAAGGAAGTCGAGGCTAACGGAATATCAACGACTTTTTTTTGGCGCCTCCTTGAATCCTTTTGGCTATATCGATTTTGTTGTTGACTGAATCTTGGATATAGCCTTCGGCCACCGTGGACGATTTCCATCCACCGTGGACGATTTCCATCCACCGTGGCGTTTCAGTGTTGTTATATCGGCTCCTGCGTTTGCCAGAAGAGTTGCAGACGCACGTCTCATGCTGTGTCCAGTATATGAGTGGGCTTCGGGTAGGTTCAAGAAGGAAGGCGTGCCTGGGGTACCTTAGATATGGTATTTATACCAACTGCCTGGATTTTTTTTTTCTCTTTCTGGTAATTCACGAAAAATCTGCGGTGTGGAACGTTCTTGGGTCTCAAAGAAACATATTTCCTGTACAGCTCCAGAATGTTTATAGAGAATCCTTCTGTCATGATAGTAAAACTTCGTGACACATTTGTCTTCGAGTCGGGTATGGAGACATATAGTAGGGGAGCTAGCACGAAATCCACTGAACGAGAATGATCAAAATTTTAACCGATGGAGTTCCATTTTTCCCTATCAGAGTATGCTAAAATCGATCGTCTGCCGCCTCAGGTCATACGACTTAAGGCGCTGCGGGTACTTCTTGTGCTACCAATTCTGAAAGGTTGTTTTTCGAGAAAATAAGTTATACACTAAATGAAAACTTTGATAATAGCTCTTAAAAAAATATTTAAAAAAATCGCGCACATTTGATAACTCCGTAAAAAAACAATTCTTAGTCGGTTTTTCACGAACTTTCTACGGATATAACTAGGTTACCGTTGGAAGAATGAAGCTGATTTTTTTACAGACTAATGATAGATACAGCCAATGACTATGAGAGTGTTTCTTTTTTAAATTTTTTCTCTAATTATAAGATATCTTATAATGTTAAGATAATAAGATAATCTTGTAATTAGAGAAAAAATTTAAAAACGAAACACCGTTAAGTCATTAGTAGTACCTATCATCAGTCTTTAAAAAAAATCAGCTTCATTCGTCCAACCGTAACCTAGTTATATCCGTAGAAACTTCGTGAAAAACCGACTAAGAATTGTTTTTTTACGGAGTTATCAAATGCGCGCGATTTTTTTAAATATTTTTTTAAGAGCTATTATCAACGTTTTCATTTGGTGTATAACTTATTTTCTCGAAAAACAACCTTTCAGAATTGGTACCGCAAGAAGTACCCGCAGCGCCTTAAGTCATATGACCTGAGGCGGCAGACGATCGATTTTAGCATACTCTGATAAGGCAAAATGGAACACCATCGGTTAAAATTTTGATCATTCTCGTTCAGTGGATTTCGTGTTAGCTCCCCTACTAATATAAGTATCCTCCCTTATCTTCAATATCATCAACTGTCAGTTTGGTGATTT
This sequence comes from Photinus pyralis, assembly GCF_008802855.1. Classification (NCBI taxonomy): domain Eukaryota; kingdom Metazoa; phylum Arthropoda; class Insecta; order Coleoptera; family Lampyridae; genus Photinus; species Photinus pyralis. Next base: position 1,831,328 of record NW_022170878.1, on the reverse strand, counting down.
CATCACAACGACAGGCACCTGATATCCCCATTACCAATGCAACCTAGAAAAATACAAAACACATGAACATAAAGCTAATATATAAAGAAATTATGAATCGGTACCTTTATCATCAAGTATTTACTATCAGGTGCCTGTGTCAAAAACTTCTCTACATATTCTCTTTCCAAAGTCTTCGCCTTTTTAGGTTTGTGAGTCCTTGTTTCATTCTTCAGATAGCTGATCAGTTTTCCATATTTTGATATGTCGACATTCTTATATACCTTCAAAGTACTTTTTACCATGGAATATTTCGTCCACATCGAAGAAGGTGCCAATTTTCTTCTGTAATAATTGTGGAAATAAGCCAGCATGACCTCTTCGTTGACTCCATTCAGACCTTGCTGTTCCCTCCATTCTTCAAACTGGCGGAACTCTTTGTCGTAATTGTCTTTAGATTTTCTTGGCAGCAAACTAAGACATGCTGCCTCAGCCTGTTTCATTACTTCTTCAGGAACAAAAAGGGGTTCTTGCAAATCTGCCATTATTCAGAAAATTTTCTGACTAAATTTTTTGTTGTTTATTATTCCCCATAGCAACGAATTATTGCTTTTGTATTCCATGCACTCTAGTTTTTCGCGGAACACGCAGTTTTTAAGATTTCCACGTTTTAAACCAGCTTGAGGAGGTGTTGGATAAAGTTTTGTATGGTGCACGTGTGTTATAATTACAAATAAGTCACTTGAGAAAATAACCCCACTCGGCCTGACGGCCTCGTGGGCTTACTTTTTTCTCGCGTGACTTATTTGTAATATAACACACTTATACCATAAATAACTATTATCTGCGCCTGTAGGATAACTCTCACTTATCCCGGGTCATTTTGAGTGGGATAAGAACTTAATTACCACACTCAGTGGGATAAGAACTTCATTACCACACTCAGTGGGATAAGCCCTTGTCAAAACAATGTATGATCAAAAATCAACTATCAAGATTATTTATTGTAAATATTAACGTCTGATGGAATAGTTCCAGACTCACTCATGACATACGCAAAGAAATCAGAAGCAAAATTTTTGACGTACAAATTTTCTTGACGTTAGGATTTTCTTGTTTCTATGGCGTCGAAAACTGCTAACTATGCTACTTCGATTGAAATTTAAAAAAAATGCATCAAATTTATTTTTCGTTTTTAGCAGTAGAAGAACAGTCGCAGATAAAAAGTTGTATTTAATACTTGGGCTAACGGCCATTAACATACTCATGCTCTTACAATAGCTCGGGCTAACGCCCTCGTATGCGCAATTGTCGCATTCGTAAGTTAATGAGGCCGTTATCCCACTGATTAAATAAAATACTATAATCTCATTTTCCCAATATTTGAGGTTAGGGGTCTCTTTGGGTGTTATTTTTCTACTAAGAATAAGTCATATCATTCCATTGGATTTTTTAAAATTTTTTTAGGATTTTGGGTTATAGTGTCAAAACTAGCCCCCTGGCGGAGAAAGATTCAACTAAATTAACTATATTTTGGTTGATTCTTGTTGGAATGCTCTTTTCAACGATACCAAATTTGTTACAATCGGTTAAATAGTTAAGAAGTTAAAACAGGTTATTGCAAACACAATTGAACGCCCCACGCATTTTTATTTTCGAAATAAGTGAGTTTTTGTTTTTACGAAAATGATAGATAAACTGATTCTTTATAAAAATGTGCAAAAAATTTGTTTAGTTTATTATGCGAATTTAAAGAAAATGCAATTTTAAAATTTAAGATGGCAGTTACCCCCTCTGGACCGAGGCACGTGGCGCAGTGGTCGCGCTCACCGATGCTATTCGGGAGGTTGTGGGTTCGAATCCCGCTGCCGACTGCTCTGTCTGGGGTTTTGTCAGGGGGTTATCCTCAGACATACGTAGCTTCGCATAATGCTAGCATTATGTTGAAATCTACGAGGCAAATGCTGGAGCAGTACTCTCCCCCTCAGCACCCTAACTCCGTTCCTTCCGTTCCCATTTACCCATCCTTACAATCCCGTTCTCTGGCTGAAGAGGGCCAGGAAGCCCTGAGCAGCCCGCCTCCGGTATCCCTGTAGTCAGGGGTGCCGGAGGAATGAAACACGTTGGCCTTTTTTTTTACCCCCTCTGGTGGTCATTTTTAGAACTTGAAAATATTTTCCAGCGACTCTTCATAACCGATTTATCCAATAATTTTTTTACCCTTAAGTCATACGACGAACGGTTCCCTAGATATGGCCGAGGAACAGTCTTATTGGGTCATCCGGTACCTTCAATTATTTTAAGGTTAGGTTGTCATTTTTTTTAATTGTGTAGAAAAAAAGTGAAAAGTGGAAAAATGTTTCCCTCTGTCTTGAATAGCCTGCGGAGCAAAGGATGTTAGGAGCTCAGGACTCTACGGAAGATTATAGACCCGCGAAAATCTACCATCCTCTTTTTTTTTATAAGGATCGTAGAAAAGTAACACTTTTAGTTAAAATGTAACAACAGTAACAGGCCCTAGAAAAACTCTTAGAACTGCAATAATCCTAAAAGTACCAAGTCTTAAAAATCCTACATGGATCCTAGATCCTTAAAACCTCTCTACGAACCTTAGCTATCATGTAATCATGCAACTCTAACGAGCCTTCTGTTATTTTCTCTAAAAATCATGGGCGAATGAATACCTTCAGTCACACAAACAACTATAGCATCTCTATGAGCATTAAGTGAACCTAAGAACACTAGCAATCATACAACCCTTGGGTCTCTGTGGTAACGAAAACCTTCCAGCTACTAGTGAGGCGTCAACATCATCCAATTATCCGAAGAAGCTTTTGTTAAAAACCCTAGGGAATTACCCTAAGGAAGACGGAAAGCTTAAAAAACCAGCGAAACCCGTAAACCTAAAGACCAAGGGTTTATCAAATTCTACGACTTCCTACCTAAACTCGTACAGGTTTAAACACCTAAGAACCAAATACTTAGCCCGCACAACTTTAAAGTTAAAACTGACCCTAGGGACTATGATGACACGGAGTATTGAAGAAAGGTAAAGTTGTATAACAGGTGCAAGAGCACAATTAAGGCAGAAGATATTAAAAGAGAGGAGTTGCGGTCTACAATATTGAAAGCTGCTATGAAATGGTGTGGGAAGTGACTAGACAGGAATGGCCGCATGGTACAGCGAGGGGACAGATATCTGAAGAAGAAAGATGATTTGACAACGAAATTGTCTTATACGGTACCGATAAGAATGACAAGGTGAGGGAGGAAATGAGCGAACGTCATCAGGAATTCTTATAAGGGCGGAATGAGGGATGAGGCCATTATGGAAGAAGGCGAGGAGCAGGAGAAAGAGGAGTCTGGTAGAAAGCCAAGAACGTTAAAACGAAACTATAGCACTAACTACTACTAACACCTACGCGGACCTATGCAAAGAAGCGCGTAAAGCACTTGAGGGGAAGGGGAAAGTGCTATTGAAGCCAACCCACAAGACCCGTGAAGGTCAGGTAAAAATAATCATAGACAAATTCAAAGGGAATGCAACGGAACCCAAAGAAAAGCGTCAGCATGAACTGGGCGAGGGGACCCAGTGCAGAGTGAGGGAGGAGGAAGAGAAATCGCCTGGGGAAACTTGATAAAGTTGAGTTGTCAGAAATGAGGGTACATAAAAAAAAGACGATCTTAAAAAATGCATTAGGGTAGCAAAGGTTCAAGAATGGGATGGCCGAGAAAATGACGGATCTGGATACGGACTCATGGGGGAAAGGGGGCCAAGAAAAGTTTGCCTGAATTACCGCCTTCGTAAGAAGAAGAAACAGAACAGTAGAGGGAGGGCTTGTTTCCAAAAGTGCGAGCGATCCTCTGGAACGAGGTGCCGATAACAGGTATGCAACCTTTCGATAAAAGAGAACTTGAGGTAGCCTTAAACAAATTACGAGATAAAATGGCACCCGGGCCAGATTGTATTCTAGTAGAAGGCAGTCAAAGGCGATGGAGGAAAAACGATGGAAATGTTTTTAATGGTCGGCTATCCAAATGTAAGTTTTCACAGATCGAGAGAAGAAAGCCATCTGGGTCGTCATCCGAAACCTATCTGCCCTGGCTCCCATTACAGTACCCAATCTGTGAAAGAAAACACAGAAAGCGCTTTAAAAAAGGTGCACATATGGAAAAAACATAGGCGGGTTTCTCAGCGAGATGTAAATGCAAATGGAAATTTCAATTTCAAACCAGCCGATATTGTTAAATATGTAGAAGCTGAAAAAGTCCCAAAAAGTGGTACGTGAAGACTAACCATAAGTACAATAGAGAGCATTGTTATCCATGACTTTGGATCGTGAGCGGATATATTTAGGTGAACGATCCGTTCCATGTGGTGGCCGGTAGCATCTCGTAGTTGAGGAGGAACGACGCCCCTACGAAGGAAAGGATCCGAAAGAAGAGAGAACAAGAACAATCAAAATCCGGCAACAGAGATGGAGCTAGATGGATATGGAGTTTGATTCCCGAGATCAAGGAATGGGTAGAAAGGAAAGACAAGGGAATATACTTCTACCTGTCGCAGACTGTGCGGACACGGTTGCTTTTCGTCATTCCTGCACAGGATAGGATAGGAACGAAGACACTGATTTTAGTGTTGCCATTGCAAAGAGGACATTCCTGTTCAGGTGTCCCGAATGGGATTGAGAACGGTGAATTCTCTTCAATAAAATCAAGAAATGGTTGTTGGTCGTAGTTGCAACCAGTCGTCGTATTGCTTTCTGGTTGGTTCAGGTTCAGAATTTAATCCCCCAGACTAATAGTCGCCATAACAAAGTAAGGGAAGATTTATTCTCTACAAATTGTCAGAATAAGATTAGAATACAACTTGTACTACAATAACTACTTACTAAATTTGGTGCCCTGAAAACCGGTTCACCAATATTCAAAAAACGCCATATGTCGACTGACAAATTTAATAATTTATGCAATTTTTTAACAAAAAGTCAAGGCTAAATGATCTGCTCGACAACAATGGGGAAATGGTTAAATGTGTCTTATTGTACCATGGTTAAATGATGAAATCGAAAATAAATTGGGAAGAAATAAGACCGACATATAAGATAATTCTACAAATGAAAGATCAATGCGAAAGTAAAAGAAAAGAAAAAAATGGTAAGTGAAAACTATAATGCGAACATCGGGACACCCAACACCACCCAACCAGAAGTAATTCTGGCGCGGTTTCGGGTTGGGGATAGGAATATGGATAACAGGGAAAGGGTTTTAGTGGGTGGAAACTCCACACTACTCCTGCTTTAGAGCCAAGTGGGGGTGTGTGATTTCTCAATCACAAAATAAAAAAAAAAGACCGACGCTATGTTACGGAACATGAAAGTTGCACCCTTCCTTCTATATGCACACACCGCTCCATTCGACTGTTCCATTGTTGGAAGCAGTGCGGTCTAGCTGTAGGCTAACTTTGCCGATTTAACGACTTCCTGAGTTTCAAATCGTGATCCCGTCGCCATAGATTATTGAAGAGCAGCGTTTTGCTGAATCTATGCCATGACGTTCTAGAAAAAAATTTTTTGGAATAAATATGATTATTATTATACAAATATGTTTGCATTACGAAGTGTGCGTGCATCATGATCAATCTACTAAAAATATCTAGGGACACCTCATCAAATTTGTAACATACACCACAGGCTGGTATCTCGTATTTTACATATTCATCCCATTTGGTTTACCTCTGCCCCTGGCGGATATCAGTTCCACTTTCAATAAAGAAAAAGAGTCCAATTTCATTTGGTTTCATATCATTCTGAAGCCTGAAGGGATTATCTGGCTGGCAGCTTGTACAAGCATTAGGCAGACTCTAGGGAGTCCCGTCCTATACAAATACATAGTGCTGATCTGACATTCGTATTACAAGCGCGCTGTAAAGGTGAAGACTCAGCCAAACTTGTCTACATTGTGAGCCTTTGAGCCCCAGTTCTCAGCCAAATAGAGAAGGTGACGAATTGGTTAATGAACAATGAAGTACAAAAAAACATTCTCCGAGATTAATTGCGACAATCACGACTTGCAGTTCGTAAAGTAAATCGTGTTGCAAAGCGAATTGATTGACCCGTAAAATTAAATCAAAACTGCACCGCGCGACGCGAAGATGCAACAAAGCGGCGCTGTGAACGTTCGCGAAAAATCGATGCCGAGGCGAAAGGGGGACTTTAAAAAGATGCGATCAGGTGGGTGTATCAGGCCGAGTTGTTTTGCAAACGTAGGGTGAGCGGCTCCCGTGGACGTCCCCGAGGGCGGTTGGCGGCGCCCGCTGTCTTGGCGCCCAGACAGACATTGATGGCGACAATCCCACCGAATTCTGGTCGCTACCGCCGAATTTCGTACGAGTCGATCGAGAACAGGTGGTGCAGCTGCACCCTCCCGCGAGGTTTCGCTAAAAATGAATTATTCCTGGGGTCGTGCTAATATAACTACATGCCCTTCTCTGGAGAGCGTGCTCTAACACAATTATACGAGTTTCCTCCACGCGCGCATATATCATACAGTTTTAGAAACGGCATTGTAGGTCAGAATGAATCCTCCCTGAGAAAACAAAGAAACTTTAACTACTGTTAACGTTTTTCGACCCGCATCCCTAATTAAATTTCCCTTGCGAATAACGAAAGGACGATAAACGTTGCGGTCGGGACAGGGCAAGTTTCGCTTCTTCTAATGTTGGACGATCGAAATTTCGCGCACGTTGATTAAAAGAAGTTGAGGTAGAAATGTTGTACGGCCATTAAGCAATTCCTTTCTGGATCGCATTTCCGCTCCTACGATTTCGGGCTTTGAATCGGCTAACCCACTTATTCGGCATTTCGGTTGCTAACAGATCAGATATGCGATATCCGGTTATAACGGAAACGCTTTGCGTTAACGTGATATGGAGTAAAATGGCGACATTAACCCAAAGTTCCGTGAAAAGTGAGTACCATAACTTTTATTGTTGAGGTGTTTTCGTTGATCGAGAAAATTTTGTCACAATTGCGAACTATCAGAAAGCGAACGATCCCTAAGACGTCTATTTATTTATTGATTTATTTATTTGTTTATTATCCCTCTCTGGCTTAACAGGCTTGCGCCCAATTACAGAGTGACCCGCCCGTGTGGCACAGTGCAGTTAAAGATGAACTGTGGTGCTAAGGGTCTCTGGTTCGAATCCGGGTTCGGGCATGGATATTTGTAAATGTATAGTGGGTTGGGTTGGTAAAGCAGCCTTGGCTGAAACCCCGCCCACTAAAAAAATAAAGGTAAATAATGCTTTTTAGTTAGTGCCCCTGCAGAAGGTCTATGCTACTCCGGTATTTATCTTATGAATTAGGAAAACTGCAGGAAAACCTAATTCGGAGTAGCCAGAAGAATGCTCGAAACTGGTCCAAGATAATTCCCATCTCTGCCACAGATGAAAAATTTACTTCAATCCAGGTTCGAACACCCGACCTACGCTCTACCATTGAAGCACAAAGTCGTATCATAATAGGTAACTTTGTGATCTCTCATCGATTACTCATGTGCCAATAAAAATTCACTGTCCTTTGCTATTCCTGCAATACTCTTGTTGGATAGCTCACAGAATGTACAGCACAACAAAAACATTAGTTTTCCGTGACACCTATAAGGAAGCTTAGGGTGGTAGAGGTTTTGTGGGATACACTTCACAAGACTTTTCACACAATTTAGGTTTGTTCATCAGGAGTACTAAATACACAGGGTTGCCCTAGAGGATATTTACAGTACTTGTTTACGAATGGGTACAGAAATTGACGAATCTTATTTCCTCGTTTTCGGTTGCTTTATGGTATAGTTTTATAGGACTGCCTCCCCACAAGCTACCTCCAATATGTAAGGAAGCAGACTGAAACCTCCAAGAAGAGGAACGAATCCATGACCTTTTTAAAACTTTGCAGAATTTCTTTTCTATTTGACACCAACGTGTACCTGTGTCCTGGGTGGAATGTCTTCCTGGCGTAGATAAATGTGGAATTACGTGTTCAGGTGACCCTGGGAGTTTGGTCCAGTAGCTGAATCTTTACAGTCCGTGACCCAAGAGAAGGGAGAAATTTAGTAGTTGAGTTAAAGATGTGTTCTTCACAAAGGTTCGAGTGTTTGGAATCCCTACTACGTATAGAAGAAAGGAGGCTGGTGATAAGGGAAGGATCGACAGCATCCCAACGCTGGCGGCTTGATTTCTAGCTGTTCTCTTCAACCTTCTGACTCGAAATCTATCTAGATGCTGTCAACGAAATAGGGCCACGAGCTCAATCGCTCACAGTCATAAATTGACAAAAATGGTCCATGTTACTTGATTCCGCTCCCCTCAGACCCCTCCGGTACTACGTTCTATCTTAGCTTTCAAAACTCTCATGATTGTGTTTGAGAAAAGAATGTTCGTATAATGGGCGGTAATCTATACGCCCCAGACCTCTCGGTTCTTGCCCAAAAACGTTATACGCCACAGAACCTAGAACCAAAATACGACTGTCCTTTCCCAAAAATAATCATGAGACGTTTGAAACTTCAAGGAAGAACGTAGTACTGGGTGTGTGGGAAGTCTGGGGGGAGGTATGGAAAACTCCCCAGCGGTACCCACGGCAAAGGAGGACTCGATAATCCATCCTCCTTTACTCTAGCCCTCTCGTAAAAGTCTTTGCGATGAGGTACTTGAATCTTCATATACTGGGGGGGTATTCCATACCACCCAGACTCCCAAATTCAATCATGTCAGTTTTGAAGGGTAAACTTGAGGGAAAAACGTAGTACCGGAGCGTCTGAGGGGTATGAAATACCCCGTTTTTCCCCAAAAACGTTTCATGATAATTTTGGAGAAAAGACCACAGAACTAAAACTACGATGCGACTGTCCTTTCCCAAAAACCACCATGAGAGCCTTGAGGGAAGGACATAGTACGGGGGGGGGGGGGGGGGGGGCTAGGGAGACGTGCCCTCGTCAAAGTTGGCGTCAATAATTCCTTCTCTATATTAGAGTAGCACTTTCGTAGGAGTCTTTGGGAAAAAGTAGTTGAACCTTTATACAATGGAACTGGGAGAGAGGGTTGTGCCACGACCCCCCAGATCCACCTGGTACCACGTTCGTCGCAAAAAACGATTCATGAAAATTTTGGAGAAAATACTACAGGACCACGATACGCTAGTCCTTGCCCAAAAACCATCATGAAAGTTGTGAAGGCTACACCTGAACAAAGAATGTAGTACCGGGAGATCTGGGGGGTATGGAATACCTCCAGCAGAACGCTCGACAAAGGAGGACTCAATAATTCTTTCTCCACAGATCTCCCGGTACTACGTTTTCTACAAAAACGTTTCATGATAGTTTTTCTGAGAACACCACAGAACATCAAACAAGGTACAATTGTCCTTTCCTAAAACAATCATGAGGGTTTTGACGAATAAGCTTGAAGAAAGAACGTAGTTCCTGGAGGTCTGAAGAGTATGGAGTACCCCCAACAGTACTCTCGGCAAAGGAGGACTCGATCATCCTTTCTCTATTACTCTAGCACTTTCGTAGTAGGCTTTGGGAAAAACTCCCAGACCCCCCGGTACAAGTTCTTCCCCAAAAACCTTTCGTGAAAAGACCACAGAACTTAGAGCCAAGATACGACTGTCTTTTCAACTTCCCCCAGCAGTAGTCCCAGCAAAGGAAACTCCTCGATAATTCTTTCCCTATTACTTTCCCTTATGACTCGCGCAGTTGTCTTTGGGAAAAGGTAATTGAACCTTCATATACTGGGGGGCATTCCATACCCCCCTTCATCTCTTAAGGTAGGACTGCGTGAGTCTCAGTTTAGGTTTTGTAATCGTGCGTAACTATATTACTTCTTCTCCACCTTTTTCTCTCTTTTCACTATTTTTTTTCGGGTTCTTCGGATTTCTCAAGTGTTTGGGATTCATCTGGTGCTTCAGAATCTTCAGATATCTCTTTTTTTTAAGAGTTTGAGGTATTGACTTTTTGGTAGTATTTAAGGCGGTTATTATTCTGCAAACCCCACGTTATTAGGCGTACATGAAGAATCCGGTGCCAGCTCAGAATTAGAATTAGAGTATTAGAGGTGGAGTCTTTGATTGTTGTAGCCGAAAGTCTGTTAACTTGCACTCGTTATTTATAAACCGTTCCCCTGTGCCCTATTCGATTAAGTCCCACCAAATGTCGTCTTGTTATCATTTGAAACGAGAGATTCTTGTACATCAGGGTGGTGTCTGTAATTCTTGTTTCCATTAAAGATATTTTACAGGTCCCCATTTAATTTGATACTAAATGTCTTGGATACACAATATAATTGGTACTCAACTCGCCCTGATTACGTCGGGACCTTAACCTTAAAATATGACAGAAAGTCATAACACAAAGGAAATTGAAAGATAGCGTTTTACTGTGCATTAAAATACCTAATAAATTTTATCTATCCGTTTTTATCTGATAAATCCACCCCGAAGGTATGCCATTCGATCTAGTAGCTTAACAAAATTGCTTTATAATCTACGGGTTTGGTGTAAATATTTTATACGAGTCGTGCATGCCGTCTCGATTCCTGGCTCGATTTGAAGTTATTTCTAGTGCCATACTTTGTGAATTTAAGAAATATTTTTGCTTTCCAACCCGCAGCCCGAGTTATATCAAATCTTAAACTTTTAGTCGAACACCTTACACGAAAACTCCATTCACAAACGAAAGAAGAATTTATACAATTAAATTTTATTTAAATTTGCGAGTTTGTTCTATTCGGGGTAAAATTCTTGCTCGATAAGTGGTCGAAAAGAGTCAGTGTCAAAGTTATCACAACCACCAATTTATTCATCTCTATTACATTTGATACTGACAAGTTCTTTACTTATCATGTACTCCGCAAGTCTGTAGAACAGTTATGAGATCATAATCACTTCATCCGAAAGTGTGGAAGTACCACCCAGAACGGTTGTAGTATAAACTTGGTTAAGAGATCATGATCGTTTTATCTGAAAGTTTAGGGGTGCTGCCCATCAAAGCTGCAATAGATAGAGAGAAACCGGCATGTTACCCATACAATAGAAGTCGATGTGTTTCGGTAATACAAAATAAATGGCAGGAAGCGGGTGAGAGGTTACTACATTAATTAAATCACGAAATTGCCAGAATTGGATTTCGGTTAAGATTACCGTAAATCGTGGTTCACCACCAGCCGTTAATTACGGAATCCCTCACCTATTGCGTAATTGCCCACGTCTCAAAATCTGCCGCGTTTGTCCGAAATTGAGCCCTAACTCTTAAGTTAGATTATAACTCCAAGTTTTTCGGTAGCGATCTCATTTGATATTTGACAGTCACGCCGTTCGTCCAGCGAGTCGTTCAATAGAGGATTAACAAGCTCCAATTTCTGTAAATACCTGAAAAGTTTTCCGTTTGCAGAGATTTACTCAACGCGGCGGCGGACTTTCCAAATGTTGTTATCGCGAATATTGCGCTGCTCCATTAAGTCCTATATCTAGTTAATCCGCAAACATTGCCGCATTATTTAATAACTCCATTGAGGCCGTTTGCGGCACGAAAGCTAATATTTTCACGATATCAATACGAAGTTTATTGTTTTTTGTTCACGTTCGTTATTATTATTCGCAAGCTCCTGTGCAAAAGATTACACACAAACTTGATACTCCTTGTAAGAATTGAAAGTTGAAAGGTAAAAGTGGTGGCAAAGGATGCATGAATCTTTTAAGCGGGCGTGTCTATTGATCAGTTGGATTCGAAGGGTTTGCCCTTTAGACAATATCGCGTCGCTTTATCTTTTTCTACTGTTATAGATGCGGTTTAATCGCAACACAACCTAACAGTAATTTCTACAAACCACCAATATGCGAGTGGGTTGAAATT
>NW_022170878.1:1818534-1819342 GCF_008802855.1 Photinus pyralis | reverse complement strand
TTGCTGTAAGTCAGATTGTATCTTATATACTTTTCATTGTAGAAGTGAACTAAGTGCCTTTCGTACTTCACGACATAATCATTTTGGAAATATTGCGGAAAATCCTAGAATGGTAACAATATCATCCCTTTTCTGTAAGATTTGGAGGAGACTTACGCATGCAAATGTTGAAAACAACACGAAGTAGTAAACAATATGAATGTTTCTCATGACGAACTGCATGTGAACGGAGCTTACGGTTTGGTAGAGTTATATAAGTAATGATGATGAGATATAATCTGGGCAAAACTGGCTCATTATACTATCAGATGCGATGATCCGCTTTTTCTCGCTTGGCAGGAAATAAACATTAAACATGTATTGCTAATTACTGAACAAATGATCCATAAAAGTTGTTTCCCAAATCACATTGCCATGAGTGTACATTTTTTGGCACCTGTTGTATGTGCTTGTAAGTCTGGCACAAAGCTTTCATTCTTAAGGTGCGTACTCACTTGCAACAAAATGCACCGAACAAACAAAACGTGCCGCGCGCGCTGTAACAAATTTGTCGTCAGTACGTTGCCACAATCAGAATAGAATGCGTCAAAAATTTTCCAATTTTGATAGGAACGCATCAAATAATGGTGTTCTAATAGTTCTAATAGTCTGTGATTTTTTGTCTATTTTACTTAAGTGTTTTACAGTATTTTAACTTGACTTTTTTTTTTATGTTATTTATATGTATAAATTGCTCTGTTAGCAGATGCACTAGTTTATAGTAAGTTGATGACACTGATATAGTTTATATACTATGATAGCTGGAACA
>NW_022170878.1:1817244-1818434 GCF_008802855.1 Photinus pyralis | reverse complement strand
ACCTAACCCCAATTGATTACAAAAACATTCAAATTCTAAAAATAAAATTCTAGGTATTTTGGTAGTGGCTCCGCTACCGGGAAGGACGGCAGTGTCTGCCTTCTTTGGTTGCGTTCGTAGATTTTGTTTTTGATGTTAAGTATCCAGCCTTTGTCATAAAGGTATGCCCATCTCAACTTTGCTCAACGACTATAAAGTCCAATCCGCATTTGTGCGTTTCGAATGGTATTAGGTCATGGATAGTGCATACTGAGCACTCATGACCAAAGGAAGCCATAGCCAAATAGGTATATTCTAAACCAATTTCATGTATAATTCGGGTGCCGTCAAAGTTGACCCTCTCTCCTCCTGACGAGGACGTTGAAAGGTTGCTCACCGTTCAAAGTCCAAAGATCGGTCGCCGTTCAGGACCCCATTTTGTGATGTCATATTTTATTTTTAAGGTAACCAGAAGTCAATGACCCCGTGGTTTGGGTGTCATGACTTATGATGTCATTCAAAAGTTAATGTCCTCAAGGTGGTTTTTGAACTTACCTCGGCTTTGCTATGCTGATAACACGATAATACGCTAAACCGTCATTTTCAGGATTTCAACAATGATTAAAGGCATTGCCATACCATTTTTGGCACTAATTGAGAGCGCTAGAACGTGGAGTTACGATTTTAATGGAAAGATTGCATTGGTCACTGGGGGAAATCGAGGGATCGGTTTCGGTATCACCACCCAGCTTTTACGCAACGGAGTGAAGGTAAACCCTCGAGCGGGCAACGCAATCGCTCATGTGCACTTTTAGGGTGACCATGGTCAGTGTTAACGAAACGCGTGGAAGTAAGGCCGTTCGGTTACTAACTGAGGAGTTTGGGAGTGGAAAAGTGATTTGGATCCGAGCCGATGTTAGCGACGAAAGAGAACTTGAGGGTAAGTTTTTAAACTCTGGGATGTTTAAGGACGATCAGTTTTAGAAGCGTTTAAAGTATCAACTGCCCACTGGGGGGCTTTGGATATTGTTGTAAATGACGCTGGGGTGTCCGACGAGTCAAACCCGGTTCGAGTAATAAACGTTAACGCGGTAAGTCACTTAACGGTGTGTGGGAGTTGGGATTGACAAATAAACTTGCAGGTGGGAGTAATGCAAGGCACCATATTAGGGTTCAGGTACATGAGTGTAGCTAAAGGTGGACGTGGCGGG
>NW_022170878.1:1768421-1817144 GCF_008802855.1 Photinus pyralis | reverse complement strand
ACACCAAAATTTCTCGGGAAAACACTTTTTCTTATTAATTTTGTGGCGTAGAATCCAAAACAATTCGTACTTTTTCGATTAGACTTCTCAATCAAAAGTTATAGACTAGAAACCAATTTCGAAAGAAAATTCAAAGGGCTGTAACTTTTGAACTCGTAGCCCAATCTTGGAACTGTTTGAAATTATGGATTCTACAGGCCACATTCTATAAGAAAATTTTTTTTCCGGGACGATCTGAGACAATTTTTTTTTCGAGCCTCAAAAAAAGGCAGTGTATAACCTTCCTTTTTTACCAAAAATCGACTACACCAAAATTTCTCGGGAAAACACCTTTTCTTATTAATTTTGGTGCGTAGAATCCAAAACAATTCGTACTTTTTCGATCAGACTTCTCATCAGACTTCTCAATCAAAAGTTATAGACTAGAAACCAATTTCGAAAAAAAATTCAAAGGGCTGTAACTTTTGAACTAGTAGCCCAATCTTGGAATTGTTTGAAATTATGGATTCTACAGGCCACGTTCTATAAGAAAAATTTTTTTCCGGGACGTTCTGAGACAATTTTTTTTTCGGCCAGTGTATACCTATATTGCTATTTGGCATATTGATCGGAGCGGTTCTGTACATCGCTAAAAATTTCAATGGCGGTGTAATTGCAATATTTTGAGGTGCAAGTATTATTTCTGAGCGATTAACCGCATGTTTGTGTGGTCTCGACTTGGTTTTTGATCGAAATGCATTTTTCTCTCATGTTGGAGGCTATAAATTGCATTTAAAATTAATTCACACCCAAGTTCAATAATTTTCATCTAGTCATATGTTATCTTGATCACCCTTTCTAGAATTTTATTATTTCTGCCTAGAAAGAGTATACGTCTGATGGGGTACGTAGAATTTATGATGCGGCTGGTTCGACATTAAAATGGGCATGTTTTTACAACGTAAAAATGATAGGCTTAAACCCACTGTCTAACAAGCGGACAGCGAGCCCGCAACTATTTGGCCTACGTACCCCATCAGACCTTTACTCTGCCTAGCTATGTGCCGAATTCGCTTTTCACTCGCTCGGCACTGGTTTTAAAACTATGTCCTATGGTTGTCAGTTTGACGTTGGGACAACTATAAAGAAACTTTGAGGGGCTTGTGGCACACTTAGTCTTCGCAGTTTCTTCGGTGAATGAGAGAAGATGATGGCGACGGTAACCTTCGCAGGGGTCTACAAAAATGCTTAGAGCTCCGAATCCGTATCTGGAGGCCAGCTGGGCGACGATTGAGGTTCTGGACTCGGACTTGATAGTGGACTGTCCCAGGAACGTGTGAGTGGTCACAGACCGTATGAGTGAAAAAACTGCGGGGAGGGTGCAATTTTGGGCTTCTGGTAGGACCAAGTATGGAGTTAAAATCGTGCGGTCCATGAAGCGCACTGGCACTGTAGTGTTTAGCACGGTGGTGGGGTTTGGTTTTCCGTCGGTAATAACAAGATTCACTTCGCAGGAACCCAAAGGACGTTTTGTGGCACCCATCATTTGGTGTAGTAGATCATTCTGATCATTCAGATCCTTCAGGTCTTTCTGGTTATTCAGGTCTTTCTGGTTCTTCAGATACTTGAGGTCCTTCAGATCTGCAGGTCTGTCAGGTCCTTCAGATATTTCAGATTCTACAGATCCTTCAGGTCCTTTAGATCTCTAGGTCCTTCAGATACTTCATATTCTTCAGATTCTTCAGATCGTTCAGACCCTTCAGATCCCTCAGATCCTCCACTTTCCTCAGTTCCTTCAGATACATTAGACTCCCCAGATCCCTCATATCCATCAGATCTCTCAGATTCCTCAGATCCATCATTTCCCCCAGATCCCTGAGATCCCTCAGGTCCCTAAAATCCCTCAGATCCCTCAGATCCTCCAGATCCCTCAGATCTGTCAGATCCCTCAGATCTCTCAGATCCCTCAGACCCCCTAGATCCCTCAGTACCCTCAGATCCCTCAGATTTCTCAAATCCTTCAGATCCTTCACATCCCTCAGATAATTCCGACTCCTCAGATCCCTCAGATCCTTCACATCCCTCGGATATTTCAGACCCCTCAGATCCCTCAGATACCTCAAATCCCTCAGATCCCTCAATTCCCTCAGATCCTTCACTTTCCTCAGTTCCTTAAGATCCATTAGGTTCCCCAAATCCCTCAGATCCCTCAGATCCTTCACTTTCCTCAGTTCCTTAAGCTCCATTAGATTCCCCAGATCCCTCAGATCCCTAAGATCCCTCAGATCTCTCAGATCCCTCAGATCCCCTAGATCCCTCAGTACCCTCAGATCCCTCAAATCTCCCAAATCCTTCGGATCCTTCATATTCCTCAGATATTTCAGGCCCCTCAGATCCCTCAGATTCTTCACATCCCTCAGATATTTCAGATCCCTCAGATCCATCAGGTCCATCAGATCCCTCAGATCCATCAGATCCCTCAGATCCATCAGATCCATCAGATCCATCAGATCCCTCAGATCGCTCAGATACTTCAAATCCTTCACATCCCTGAGATCCTTCAGACCCCTTAGATTCCCCAGATCCCACAGATCCCCCACATTCATCATATCCCTCAGATCCCTCACATCCCTCAGATCTTTCAGACCACTCAGATCCCTCAGATCTGTCAGATCCCTCAAATCTCTCAGATCCCGCAGATCCCTCAGATCGCTCATATCCCTCAGATCTTTCAGAGCCCTCATGTCCCTCAGATTCCTCAGATCCTCAGATCCTTCAGATCCTTCAGATCCTTCAGATCCTTCAGATCCTTCAGATCCTTCAGATCCTTCAGATCCTTCAGATCCTTCAGATCCTTCAGATCCTTCGCATCCCTCACATCCCTCAGATCCCATTGGAAATGTGGCACCGATTGTAAATTTGGGTGTAAGTTGGTAAGTAACCCATCGTTGCTTGTGACCTGTAAAATTAGACATATTTCGCACCTGCGTTCAACATAATGTATCCAGGTGCAAGATAAAATAGTAATTGTCTCCCAATCTAGGCGGGATAATTTAATTAATGCTAATATCAAGACGGTACAAGAACAGAAAAAGCCTCGCAGAGGACCAAGAACGCTATATAACAGAGTCTCAGTCTGGACACGTTCCTACAAATTTATTATGGAAATGTTCGTTCCGTATTCAATTGGTACGTGATCGTGTTTAAAATGGAACCATATTTTACAGTATCCCCACTGACGCGGATGCATCTTAAGAAGCAACATTGAATAAATAAAAATTCCTGGCGTTACTGCATCAAAACACCGTTGTCGAATGGCTCCATGATTACATTCCGTATGCTATCTGGGCGTCATAAATTTATATAAAATCGCCGTCAGCTTCCCGAAAATAGTTCCGTAACGTTAAATTTCCACGGCTACATCCCTGACAACGACACGTAGTTAGAGGAAACGTACAAAGTGATAACTTATTGTTGTTTATTTTTTCTCTCTCTCCCCTGGTCCATCCCAAGAGGGTAGTACCGAATTTCGAGGCCGGCTTCCTCGTTATATTGCAACGAAAGAAAAGTATTAAGTCTGAGACAGCTTAGGGTTGTGCAAATTAAATCGATCTTGTCGTACAAACGGGGTTGCGAATTTCTAGTTATCGTCTTTTTAGGGAAATAAGTTTCCCAGGCAATTAGATATCAATTAGTTCAATCAAGGTCAACCGTTTAGATATCTTTGTGCAGTCGCCAAGCACGGGAACTCTCTACGACCAGGAATACTACAGGGTGTTTCATAAATTATGATCTGAGCAAATCAATTGATGGAGGAAAACGGATAGACAGATCTGATGACCGTAGAAGGTGAAAAACGAAAGATCCGATGAAGAATTTCAATAGTGTGAAGGGCCTGGTAGTTATACAGGGGGGAACCTGACTCAGTTCATGGTCGCTCGCCACCTGGGGATAACCTTGGAAAGTAATTCGAAGTTACATGGCGGTGCTCTTGGAAATTAGGCCAATGGTGTCAAACTACAAGTTTGAGGTCATTCAAGGCCAATGGCCTCAAAACAGTGAGGTCATTATAGTGATTAATAATTACACTCTCAGGCTCATTCAAGATCAAAGAGTTCTTTTTTTACTCACTAATTACGATTTCAAGGGCCTGCAATGGCGATGGTCCCATTTTTTGGGGTGTCAAATTATTTGCTTAAGGTCATACAGGGTCAATTACAAATGTGGTGTATAATTACAGTTATCCAAGATCACATTTTTGCATTGTGTAATTAAATTTTCAAGTACAAGCAAGGTCAATGACTTCATTCTTATATTGTGTATAGTATACATTTTGAAAGGCATACAAGGCCAATGAACCCATGTTCAAAAATCACGTTCGAGGTCATCCAATTTCATTTCTAAGGTCAATGGTCCAATTTTTATGGTGCCATAATTTAATTTGTGTAGAGGAATCCAAAGAGTCAACAGATTTCGATGACCCCGGGAATCTAAAAATTCCGTGAAAAAATGTATACATAACCAACATGAAGGCACGATCTTCTTTACCCTGAAGTACAATATTATACGCAGGAATAAGTTAAAGAAGGAACAGAATTAGAATTGTCACGGAAAACATCTGCACGACCTCTGGCGGCGCAACAAAGGCCATTGTAAATGAAACCTATATCACTCGGATGTCCTCTAGCGGCGAAAATACTGAACTAAGGTAATAAAAAATGTACCATAGAAATAACATACATCTAAAGTAAAAAAGGAAATACCTATATGGCGTAAGAATATCATTTAAATAAAACTAAGAATCGAAGAAAAAGAACATTACAGGATCAATAGGAAGGTTACAACAAGATTTCATTAGAAGACTCATCGATTACGTCGCTGATATGGTCACTGGAAAGTCAATAGGAAGATAACTAAGCAACGGTTTAAAATTGTACTAAAGTCATAGATGGGTTATTTTAAATGTCAATGGCAAAATGTTTCGGAAAAAAATGGAAGGATAATGAAGGGGCACCAGAAGGATCATTATGCAGACAGGCGCTTATTAGTCATTAATCTTTAGCCTATAAAACAGTTATTTTCAGGTCAAAATGCCCACATTAATCCGCCATTCTAATGTTCCAAAAGAAAAGGGGTAAGCGAACCCTCGAATAATAGCGAAACGCATCTACTTCCGCAAACCTCGAACCGCCTGAATATTAATTAATTAGCTATACGAAAAGCGCGCAGGTAGAAAAAGGGAAGGTATACAAATAGACTTTTTTTGATCACTAAATCATCTTAATTGCTTTGAGGTTAAGTTTAAATCTCGTTATAATGATCCGGAGAGGGCGATTAATTTAGTTACGCAAAGGAGATTTAGCCTTTTAGTGGCAAATTTATACTGACATGTTAACTTTGGCTTTATTACTATTGCGCCCTTAGGCGCCCTGTGTGTTTCTTTGAAAATCCGCTGCGGAGGTTATTTAGACAGTGACTAGTCGAGGAAGGTGGATGGTTTAACGTCTAAAACCGCTTTAAGATATTTATATTTTCCTACTTCCTGTACGAAATAGAGGATTTTATGGCTCATCATCAAGCTACTGCTATTTTAGTACATGGATGTACGTTACAAGTTTATCTGTTGAGAAATCTCGTTTTAAACTTTTTAACATTGTTCAAAAGCTTATGGCCTTGCATACATGTCCATCAAAAGTTAGAAATCCCTCCCTTGCGTTAATTGAATTTCATTTAAAGGTATCCCAAGTTCTGAAATTCTCGGGAGTTTCACGCTGTGTATAGGTACTTCAGATTCAAAACTTTTCCAACCTCCCCGTGGAGGTGTAGGTCGAAGAGCGTAAGTTTTCAATGCGTTTTGAGCTATCGTAGAGCTCACGTCAAAGTTTTTTTAAGATAGCGGAAAATTAGAATTGGTCTAGAGCCGTCGTAGAGATCACGTTAAAATAGCGGTAATTTTTTAGGCTAGCATTGGAGTTCCCATGGGTTCATGTCAAAGACCCGCAATAAAAAGTTAGCTGTAGAGGATGGGCTGCCTTGATGTGAATTTCTATATATTTCAATATTTTCGTTTTGTGTATTTATTTTCACGGTGGTTGAAGGCGGATGAAAGAATATCTGAATTTGAAGTAAAAAGCAAATAAGTCTATTTTACTGAGGGAGTTGGAACAAAGTAATTTTAATAGTCTGGGCTCGCCGTGGATACAACAATTTATGACAAAAGTTTAACTTTATCGTAAACAGTCTTTATCGTAAACAGTCAAAATTTAAATAAAACCTTCGGGTATTTACTCTCCTCGAAATGTAAGCCTCTGATACAACATTTTCTTACGGACTGATTTAAGCCTTTTAAGAGTTCCTAAAGGCACGGTTGATTAGAAATTTTTTGATTTAGTTACCAGGGCATAAAAGAAAATGGCGTAAGTAAAATCAGTTGTATCGTGGCAATTTACAAGGTCGTTAACCTCCAAGGTTTCGTTATACTTGCGATTACAATTGAGAAACAAATATTAAAGTGTAGGTTAACAAACTTCGTATGTAAGTAGGTCACAGGTTGGTTGAATTGAAGTAAATCTTCTGTAACATCTGTAACATATGTAACATCTGTAACATCTGTAAAATCTGTAACATCTGTAACATCCGTAACATCCGTAACATCCGTAACATCTGTCACGTCTGTCACATCTGTAACGTCTGTAACGTATGTAACGTCTGCTACATCTGTAACATCTGTAACATCTGTAACATCTGTAACATCTGTAACATCTGTAACATCTGTAACATCTGTAACATCTGTAACATCTGTAACATCTGTAACATCTAACATCTATAACATTTGTCTGAATGATAAACGGCAGGAAATCAGACTCGTCTGTTCGTACCTTTAAATGTACCTACCCAAACGAAGATAAAATACTTCACTAATTCGATAAACCCTGGCAATAATGGCAATGCAGCCGACCTGTTTGAATGCACCTGGGCCTAAAATTACGACAACTTTTCCTACAGGTGCCCCATTCACCCATTTAAAGAATTAACGTTTCAATTTGCAAAGGAAAAATTCGCTTCTCGAACAAAATTGCCCGCCTCCCTAATCGCGCCTCTGTAAGTGACATAATCGTGTTTATCAAGACCGCTAATCCATCATCCCGACCCTAAATTCTTTTTGTTGTATCGTATTTAACAATCAATCATATTTTGAATAACTTCATTATTAGCATAGTAATTCCCTATTACCCGAACGACATTTTATGTGGCGGTTTTTAATGCGCAATTTTTCTTTGCAGGTAATCGCTTATGTCCCAGCCGGTTTCCGACGGGGTAATCGAAAATTTCGTAAGTATCTTAATACTTTGGCTATAGCTGTTGATATCGCATTTTATCGAGCGGTTAATATCCGTAACGCTTTTGACGTTCGAGCGCACTAATTTGATGAATGTTGTAAAGTTTAAGCCTACACGGTGTATCTGCCAAGGGCAGAGCTTTGAAACAAGCTACCGACTTTGGCCTAGCTTGACAGGTCAAGTCTCAATGAGGGATGCGAGCGCGAGCATATTTATGTTTCAATTAGAGCCGTTTCCATGGTGATCACACATTCACATTGTTATAGCAAGTCTCTGTTCACATTTTATTGGTATGCACAATTACTGGTAGGTATACCCCTTCCAAAGCAGATTTTTACAAATAGTTCACGAACACGTCAAATTAGAATTGTCTCTCTCTCTCTTAAATCTTTCTCCTCACAGGATGACTAGATTATCATTTAATCATTCAAAACGCATGGGAGCACGGTATAAGTGCATCAATCAGACGAACAGACTTGCTATAGTTGGAACTTTTTAATGTTCCTTTTAAACCTGGGTAGATATCTGCCGCTCCCCGCCCCTATTCATCCTCCCCATGTTCTGAAATCTTTGTGTAATAGGTTGGCGAAATCGTATTTCTGCATTTATAATCCTGTATCCTCTTTATTAGGTTTATTTATAACTTGATCATTAACAAAATTGACTCGCCTGCACTCTTGGCGCGCATTGGTTTTCATGTGCCTCAAAAACATCTCAGGGGGAACAACCTGTTTGTTTATAAACAATCCTTGTGTACGTCACTGATATCGCGTATGTGTGCCTGTCTTGAATCGGTTAATAGACATGTTGATATCTTCAACTGCAACGTGCGCGATATCTCTATCTGTTTTCTGTCATACTTGTATACTAGATTTATTTACATTATTTATATTTACATTTATTCACTTTCTCATCTGTAATTAGGCTCTGCTGTTAGATGGGAAATAAAATATATGTTATTATTATTACGTTGTTTTAAAACGGTCAGCAGGTCTACAGTGCTATTCAGATTTATGCGTATTGCTTTTCCCTAGGTCTACTTTTAAATGACAAAATTTAGTCTAAAGGGCGCCTAATTTTTTGCAACCAAAATAGCTTCTTAAGACAAATTAAGATCTAGCTGTCACATTAATTAATTTCAATATTGTTCCTTTGGGTTCCGTATTTTTATTTTCGTTCGTGTGTGTTGTATTCAACTGAAGAAGTTGATATTGTATGTTGGTATAGTGCCGGAACCAGTTTAAGGAGCGTAATAGATTTTTTTTAACCAAAAGAACAATACTGGCTCGAAAATTCAAAAACAAAATTACCACAACGTTTTGAATATACTGTAACTTGTCGGAGAACCCCCGTAACATTTAGAGCGGTTTGATAGAGAGCTCCACGTATTGCTCGGCGTTTATCCACGCAAATTTTACGCGTGGTTTGCAGAGAACCTCCTTTTTCTTTTCCTTTCGGGAATTATTCACTCGGCGAGGTTGGTGAAAGTAGCTAATGGGGTGTTACAATTTTTCCATTTGGTGACTTTGGAGTTTGAGTGACCTATATCTCGAATTACACTTACCTCGTTCCAAAAAGTTCCCACGTGGTGAGTAACCTACCATTTTGATTACAGTCCTCTCGTGGATTGGAGGTAGGTGCGTTTGGGATTGAGAGATGTGTGTTTTATGCAGTATTTTAGAGGATTTTTAGTTGTCTAAAATCGAATCTGGTTCAAATATTATTAAGGGTCCCACACTAGTAGCAACGAATCTTTTTCAAAATCTATCACAGGATATTGGTTCTGCTAGGATCAAGACGAGGAGACGACTACACATTAATTAGGTATCCTGAGCCAAAAACATGAACGAATCCCAAAATCTTTCCCAAAAGTAATTCCACTATTACCTTTTCTAAGTACTACCCCATTTTGACTTGTAATAACTAAGTCCGCCATGTTTTTTTTGTAATTGTGCCAATTGGAACCGTTATATTCATGAAAGCACATATGAAAGAGCCGGGAACAACCGTCGAAAAAGCGTGTAACCTAATGTTGAGCTAATTCCCAGATATTTCGGCTTGAGAAACAATTTTCCATTGAAATTAAACGACGCAGAAAAAACGCACCACATTTACACCGCGAAAATCTATGAAAGTTTCTATGATATGCAATGCTCAAATTGTTCTACTCTTACAGGGCCAACATTTCTAACTACAATGAAATTTCAAAAAATTTGAATGCAAATGTGGCAATCCGTATCCAGATGTTAGTTTAAAATTTATTTTGCAGGGTCTGCACGGTCGACATTGCGAAGTGAAGAAGTTCGCATGATGGAATGCGTATCTAAAAATTTCATTGGAAAATCAGGTTTGCCAATTCCTGTCGTCATATAGCTTAAAATGAACTTTGAAAGGTCTGCAGGGGCCGCATTCCGAAACGAAAGGCTGAATTTTTGAGCTGAAAATGCTAAAGCCTCAGCCTCCAGTTTACCAAAAAACAAAATTCAATTTAAGAGCAATTTTGGTGGAGTATTTTTTGAAGGAAAGCTGGAGGGGAATTAAGTTGGTGGAAGTTAGGACAAAAAAGGATTACGCGTCGTCACGCAAGGTGCAGAGTTTGAAAGCGCAACCAGGAAAAAGAGATTACGCGTTAGATAATGTCAGGTTTCTGGTGCGCGGTACAAAAGCTAATTAAATCGACTGCTGGAAGACATAGTACTATTTTGTGTTATACATAGTTAAACCGCGGATTAATTATCTTAAAGCGGTGAATCGGTTGACAGAAAGTGACAATCCTTCCTGGGGTGGTATTCTATACCCCCTAGACTTCCGCCTCTGCACTCTTCCCCAGAATCGCTAGCCCCTTACACCGTAATTTTTGGAAACCCTTAAATGTTGAACGGTTTGAAGGTGTTCGTATTACTGGGGGGTCTAAGGGGGTGCCAGTAAAGGGAGATCTTTTTTTTCCTTCCTGGGAGTTATTCCATTCCCTCAAACCTTCCGGATTTGCATTCTTCCCCAAAATGTTGAGTACCCTTAGCACTTACACCATAATTTTTGAAAAGTTTTAACAGCTAAACTTTTTGTGGGTTAAACGAAGATCATAGGAATGAACAGAAAGAATTTCTCAACAGGATGCACGATATAACAATTGATTAAACAGATGGTGGCCTGTTACATATTTAATAGATACAATTTTAATCCTCCAAAATGGAGAAAAGTGTAGAAACTCGATTCAAAACCCATTCGACAGTCCTACAAGCAATAGGTTAAATTGCCAGAATATAATTACACGTCAACATTTGCAATTAAAACAACATGGAATTTATTAGTAGACCTCGCTTAACTTTGGCTGCCTACCGACGTGCTCGTAAAAGAACTCAAACAATGCGTATTCCAAACTTGGCTTGAAGAATCCACCAATAGAAATTCGATACGATGAAATACGTCACAATTTGGAAAACACAGTTGTCCTCAGCATGAATTTAACTCTGGACTACCTTTCTGGCCATGTGGACCGATACAGGATGAACATTTTGTCAGGAACGTTACTACCTCTTGCCGCTCGATATGACTGTCGTTTTGCAAGAAAGTAAACTCATCTCGTCGGTCACGAGAAGTTTCAATCATCCCATCACCAGACGACGGTTCTAGTATAATATGCATTGTTCTGTAAGCTACGTAATGCGGACGTTTTATTAAATAAACTTTGGATTCAGGACCTATAATGGCGATGGGTCACCCTGTATGTGTACATTTTAATAGTCTCTCGAAAACAAGCCCAAAGTCAAAAGCTGATTTCTCTTGATCGGATTATTGGACGTATTTTTTTAATGTAGGTCTTTCCGCGAGCTATAGATTTACATTTCCCTAATTTACAGAGCTGGGGTGGATCGCACCCCACAGCCACTTTCAATGTCCATAGGTTTTTTTTCTTTCAATATTTTGGCGACAGTTAGAGTGGGGTTCGTTTTACTGGTCAGTAAACTAAGGTTAATGTATTTTCGAAATGATTCCATTTGTGAACTGAGAAAATTCTTCGGATTTTGAAAAAAAAATTCCACAGCCCGTCGATTTACAAGAATCATCGGCACAATTGTTGAAATAGGTTCTTTTGGGGTTCACTAACTTTTAAAAAAATGAGAACGCTGTGGGAGGCGCCCAGTGTGAAAGGTAAATCCTCCTTTATTTAATTTGTTTATTTAATTAATCAATGACAATGATACCTACGGTGATTCAATTCAATTCAATCCAATTCAATTCATTTGTTAGTCGTAATATTTAACAAAAATTATTATTAATAGGCCGCATGCGGCTCTTTTGATATAAAGTTCCGGCTCTCCGTATTTATCTAAAGAAATTAGTTAATTTGTTCGAAATTCGCCTTTTTAATTAATTTTATTTGTTTACGAAATCAAAAGTACACTTGTAGCAAATAAACATCTAATTTGTGACACTTGTTTACTTCCTGGTATTCTTTTGTTTTTTTATTATAGCAGCCTACTCTGATGTATAAACACGTAATTAATTAATGAGTAGGTATCTTTGTGAAAAATATTGAATAACATAAAAACTGCGGGGTTTAAGCACAGGGCACCCCATTGAAGAGAACACAAAAGGCAATCTAGTAGCGAAATAAAATAGAGGTCGTCCTATTTGAAAAAGAATAGTTATAGCACTTTGAACAAATGGCATTGAAACAAGTAAAAATATGCAGGCTGTTCTATTTAAAAACATCAGTTATTTATTCCCATCGTAAAAATGGGACACCCTGTACATTCAAAAATAATTTCTGTAGATCCGCAACCATCAATATTTTTTACCAGGTATCAGCTATGTAGGAAAAACCGACGCACTGTTGCAGGACCCTGTATATAGCCAAATACAATATTGAATTAAACAATTTTTGTGGCTCTTTAAAAACTGGGAAATTTTGTAAATTGTAATTTTTGCCTCTTCCGTTTCAATAGGTTGCCGACCCCTGTGTTAGACTACAAGCATAACCCAAAACGGTCCAGATAACTGAATTTTCTAATATAAAGGTTTGAAAATAGAAATCTTAGATCTATAATAACTCAAATAAGTTTCTTTTAAATAAATTTCGTCTGTTATGAAAAATATCTAAATTAGTATCATTATTCGAAACAAAATTATATAATTTCATGGAATACAAAAGGGGCGAGTCCTTATACGAATTAGATTTAGCCCAGGGAATATAAAACATTACTGACATTAGCTGTTCATTAATAAAAATAATAAAAAGTAGGGGCCCAAGCTTCGAACCTTGCGGAACCCCGGATGTAGTAGAAAAACTAAAAGAATCATAATTTTGAAAACGGACATAACATTTCCTGGTTATTTACGTAGCTACGAGCTATAGTTTTAGCAAAGGTAAAGACGCACCCATATTTTTGAGTTTTTGGGGAAACACATCATGATGGACAACGTTAAAGGCCGTTGAAAAATCGGTATGCACATCAATTCTACCCCTTACGCCCAAAATTCTATGCACATAATTAGAAAACAGTAGTAGGTTAGACTCGGTGGATCGGTTAGGATGAAGTCCATGCTGAGAGGGAGTTATTAAACACTTCACTCCGTCCATCAGCGACTTATAAAGAACATTGTCAAATACTTTCGCAGAGCTGTTCAAAATTGATACAGGTCTATAGTTTGTTATTACATTTTCGGGACCTGATTTGTGAACTGGAGTAATTGTCATTTTCCAAAGAGTGGGAAAAGTACCACTTTTAATTGATGAATTAATAATATATGTCAGTTTATCACAAATAACATCTTTAATTGTTTAAGAAAAAATGTCGGAATTCCATCGGGTCCACTACTCATTTTATTTTTATGTTGGTCTATTGCTCAGGAAGTGACACTGCTATCAACAACTCACTACTATCATCATTCAACGTATCCAGATCATAACTCGAGTTCTCAGTTGGATCTACCGATTTAAAAAAATTAACAAAGGCATCAGGAATTTCTGACCCCTTAAATTTGGCATTATCATAATTCATTTCATCCAACAATTCATATTTTGACCGTTGCTGTTTATAATATTTATAAAAGTTTGTGACATCACTACTCGAAGACTCCTCAACTCAATAAATCTGCTGTCAAAATAACTTTACTAGAGTCCTTTCTCTTTTTTGCTAATCTGTTTTTTTACGAGATAGTAATTTTAAATCATCATTAAACCAAATGGGAGATTTTGTTTCGCATTTATATGTACTTTTAGGGACGCACAAATCAAAACCTTTATTTAGATTATCGTAAAACATTTCAAGAGTTAAATATTAACATCAGTTGTAATATATAGAGATTTCCAGTCACACTCTTGGATGATCTCTCTTCATTTTTTCCCATAGAGCAATAGCTAACGATATAATTGAAGTCAAATGCGAAAAAAAAGTTTCCCATTTTTTCTTCTTTTTTTGTATGTAGATAACAATAGGTTCCGGGAGTTTCCGACCAGGGGGACTATGGATTTCGGATTCAGCGGATTTTCTTTACATGAAATACACTTGGTTTCGTTAAGTGAAGTGACAACATTCGTTTAGACTACTTTTAGAGCTAATTTGATCTCATCTGTACCTATGTTTATCACTTACCGGAAACAAAATCAAAAATTCAACGCAACGGGAACTTTATATCGAAAGATTCGAACCCGCTTACCTTCAATGACGCTTGACTATTGTCTGGAAGCCTTGGAATGGATCTTAATTAATCAAATTGAAAGTAATCCAATTAATGTATAACAGTCAGTACTAAATATATTTAACGATCTGAAAGTAATAAATTCCCGAAAATTCCACTAAATGAAGGGGTTGAGACGACGCTTTAAAAAAAAGCGTGAGTATAAATTCCGGGGCGAGAGAAAATACATTTTATTCGATAAACGCATTGCTTTTACAAACTTAAGAAGCATTTACGTTTTATTTCGCATATAAAAAAAAGTAAACAAAATTCTTATTGTTAAAAGCGGGGAAAACACGAAAGTGCTTAATCCTCTTTACACAGAAGACTGAATGCGCGCCCATGAAATCACGGAAGCATAAAACATAAATCTGTATTAAATTTTCTCTTCCATATTAGAAACTTTTTTTTTTAATAACAAATATTAATACTTAATCCTAATTTTGATAGGGCGGCGCCGCCGCCTTCCGCCTGCAACTTTTCCAATATTCGTACAAATACCTCATTTAAGTTTTTGATTAATTTAATTGAAACTTTTTAGTTCTGCTTCTGTCAGCGCGATTGGCTATCCGGAAGTTTTCCATGCGGAGCTTTTAAGGTAGCTTGCGAACTGTTTTTAATTAATCTCGTCGGAGGCGGCGGCGGCTGCGGTGGTGGCGTATGCGGCCGATTCTGTTGTATGAAACTTACGCCCCGCACATAAAATAACTTAGGGAATTTAAGTTAATTGTTTCTAAAGATCAAGTTTCATTTTCTCTTGACGTTATGAAGACGTAGAACTACTTATTTTATAATTACGTAGCACTTACATCCCCTTGGAAACTGTATGAGGATTATATATGGATATTAGGGCTTGCGCTTCGTTTTGTTATGGCCTGTACTAAAATTTTCGCTCCGCGGTGCATATTTTCCAGTTTAGAGGATCTTTTTAGACACGCACAGCTCTAGTCTTTGTTAACTAGCAAAAAATTCGCAACGCTAAGAAGCTCGAAAATGTTTACGGCCCTTTGTGAATACGTTGTTACTCCGGCTTAATTAACCAGCCAAATTAAAGCGCTCTCTGCGTCCCATTTTCAATCCTAAAAGACTTGAATATGATTTTCTTGTTTGTCAGGACTTTTACATGCACTTGCTAATTAGGAATTTAGGACATTTAGCGTTTTTAACATGTACATTTTATATCTAACTTTATATAAACGTCCTCGAATGATTAGAAGTAAAATTTTAGGAAAAATCCATCCTCAAACGGAAAACTTCCATGCAGCAATGCCATGCACATTCAATAACCCGAATGGTTTCGGGAGTTTACAACAAAAAGGTTCCAATAAAGCATTTCCAAGGGTTTGAAAGGTCGATATCTTACGCAGATAGCTTTTAAATCCAAAATGTACAGTCCATCTATGTACATTGTACATTCATTATGGACATATGTATTTTAAGTCCAGTATGGATACTCTATAAATATATATTTTGGATGTGATATGGATGTTTATGCACATACGAGTACATTGTATGTATATTAAAAGTACACCTGATTATATATCTTATACCTCCCCGCGAGGATCTTCTAAGTATATACATGAGATTATAAGGTATGTATTATACGTTTGTGAGATGTAAAGACTGGATGGGAATTACTAAGGGCAAGAATGGCAGGTATGTTAGCAACCTAATTCATAATCTGTTATTAACTGACGCTATTATAATGTTGAACAAGAACACGATCCAGGTGACTCAAAAGTATAATGTTGAATAAAACAATCAAAATTTGTTAAGCACATTTTCCATCGTATACTAGGAGACTTGATAAACAAAAAACTTGATTCAGTGAAAATAATTTATTTATGTAGGTATAGATGCTAGGAATCTCTATAGAACATCCATTTTGAATGTATACTACATACATGGAATATCCTATTGAACATCTTTGCATATTACAGGAATATTCATGGTATATCCACTTCAAAACATCCAAAACGTATATTATATGTTATGTGAAGTCTGCCAAACTTATATCCCTAGCACATACATCGGATATTTAGGACATACTTTTCCACATGCTATGGATATACACAATCCCACGTAGAATGTGTATGTTATATGCAATGTATATAGGTCTGCTATGTGCAGGGCTATTTGGGCCTCTGTGGTCCTTACAACCAAAATCAGAGCAATCCTTAACAATATTAAGATTTTCAAAAAGGATCTGGAGGATCTGGAGAATCTGAAGAATCTTTTAGACAGTGGGAAAATATTTTGACAGTTGGGTCGGAGTGCGCGATATTTGACTCAGTTCACTTTCGCGTTTGGGTTCATGTTCACTTTTAGACTAGAAAGTATTACATTCGAATTATGCAGGTAAACCGCAAAGCCTTAAACGGCGAGCAACCTTTGGACTTTGAATTGTGAGGAGTGGACTTTGAAACCGTTGCTGTGGTATCGCTATTGGGTAGACCTTGAAGTTGCAAGTGTGTACAGTGTGATCCAATTTCAATGGGTTTAAATGGGTAACTTTCTTATTGGCGCAGATAAACGAAAACGGTTTAAGTACTCCTGGCCTCTATTCTCATGCTTATTCCATTACCGTTACTAGAATCAAGCTGCCGTCTTTTGTTCTTTCACTAGAGAGAAAAACTGAAAAATGTCAGATTCCGTCAATTTTTGAAGCCAGAACAAAATGACTTTACCATTATTGAGCCACTTTTTAACGTGGAAATCAATTCCGTCGGCCGTTTGTTTCTAGACCTTCGTCGCTACCAGTCTGGTAGCCCGACGAGCCACCTATAAACGTCACTACCCACACCAAAGCACGAGTCACTTTACGATGTATGGGCGTCCCCCCCATTCGCCACCCGGGGACGCGTGCGATCCACGGCATTAGGGAAATCACCGGGAAATCCCCTTTACCAACCCCATGACCTTGCATCACAAATCAATGTCACTCTTAAACGTAATCGATGGAGCCAATGGATCGAAAAGGAGGGGGATGCTTGGCGGCTGATCCCGGAGAGCCAAAGGTAACCAGAAGTATTATTTTTAAGTATTTTAATTATTTATGAATTGTATGATGTGCCCATCAGGATTGTCTGGGCCGATGCGCAGACACCATCGAGAGGTATGTTGCGTATGTCTAGTGCCGGATGTTGTGGCGGGCAAATAAAATAGACCATGCAGAGGTTTATTTGCGGCCACAGGGGTGTATCCCGGATTTTCCTTTAAAAGGAATACTCTGCTGCCCTACGGTTTCCAAATAAGACCGGCTAGGACTTAGACCATTAAATGTATTCCTCTGATAACCAAAAACAACCCTGCATTAGGGAGCTCAGTAACCACGGAGGACGATAACAATTGTGCCAAAGCCAAGAGATCAAATGTGAAGTCCGCAGGTTTATTTAACCTATGAATTCGAATCAAGTAAATAAATTAATTAAAAGCTCTGGTGAGAATAATAAATGAATAACCGCAACAAAAAGTAGAGTAATTCAGATCTCTGGAATCACGGGAATAAGTTTCTGAATAAACTTGGAATTATTATGAGGGAATTGGAATACCTACACGATTATCTCTCTACTTCGTCCCTATTTTCTCAATTTTCACAACATACGCCTACCAAATGATGCTAATTAGTTTCAGCGGCCAATCAACCTTGCCCCAATTAAAATTGCGAAATTAGCAGAAGTGACCTGATTTTGAACGGATCCAAATCATCAGAAAATCACACGTAGTCGGTCACGATTGCATCAGGCAACCCATAATAAAACCATATAGGGATCTACTCAATACTGTCTCTACTGACAAGCTAACCAAACAAAAAGCCACTCATTTTAGTTGAGTAGTGACCCAAATTAGAGTTTTATGGAGGAAAAAACTAAGCATCCCCACGGATACGTTAAGACGTATCACAATCTACATAAAATCAAAGTTTTGAATTAGACAGTGAGATGCAAGTGAGGAAACTTTAAAGGTGAACGTTAAGCTTTAATTGAAGATAAATTCAATTGAATTCCGTCATAGAAATCGTGAGCACTGTCTAATCTAAACCCAGTTTGATCGTTAAGAGTGGCGGTTTTCAGTTCATTTAACAACATTTGGTTGGTAGCCGACCGAGATTAGAGTCGAGCGAACTAAACGTACGGCCGCACTTATCAACATGAATTGTTGAGATAAGTCTGAGACGACTCCTGCGGAGAGCCATCCAAAACTCAAATTTAGTAATACGTTGCGAGAACAGTAAGGCCAAAACATGTCGATAGCTCTTTAACCCACTTCCGAAAGTAATTGCAGTTCAGAGCGCTATTTAGTAACGTAAGTGGAAAACAAGTTACGTCTGCGGCTCCATTCTGGAAGACGGAGAAACTAGCGCCCTCGATTTGCATAATTTATGCGGGAGCTTTCATTACAAGCGTATCCCGGGCGTATAAAAAAAGGGGGAATTGCAATGTCATTAATAAACAAATTCGTCCGTTCAGATTTAGAGGAAAAATGTTCGGTGCGCTCATGTAATGTATTATTATTCAGGGGCAATCCGACCAAAAATTCAAACCAGAAATAACACACAGCATACTAACTAAAATTTTCTCTCTTTGCCCTTCTATTTAATATGTGGATCACGAAAAGCTTGTTTTTATGTGTACTAATTGTCGTTTGGGAAAGGGATCGGGTTGTTTTTATAATGTCCGTTAACAATGAGCGTGTTTATGTGTATTTCAATGGGAAATGTTCGGTTTCCATTCTGTTATTTCAGTTATTTAATTGAGCCTAATTATTAATTGAGCACTAATTGAAAGACGCCTTTTCTTTTCAACGGCGATTTAACATTAACGTGGTTCCAATTGTAAATACCATCCCTTTTCTCGACCATTTTGGGTCTTTGGTGGGTAACTGTTTCTTCTACTTACTTACTTTCTTACTGGCCTCTTGTTAATGACTTTATAAGGTAAATCAAAATGAACAACGAAAAGAGAAAGAATTTGCGGTGACTTGCACAGATACCACCCAATCCTTAAGAAACTTTAATTTAGATAATTCCGATTATAATTTACTCTCTCTACCTGATATAGACGCTTTTAACTAAAAACTTTGCTAATATCAATATCAATATGGAAAATGTTAACTACCAACAAATTAAACTTTTCTTAGAGGTTTCCCCATCATGGAGATCCTTGTGAACTTAACAATCTCATTGTTGGATGCGACGAAACGTTTGAAAATTTTAATCGTATGATGAACCTGTATTAAAACTAATATTTAGAGGTATTGTTAGAAAACTTAAAGGGAAAACCCTTACTTTAATTTCAAGTAGATTAGAGTTGGATACATGGGAAAAGGTAAAAGCCGTTTTAAAGCTTTCGTTTTCTGATCAAAGATCTTTCAATTGCCTATTTAATGAATTATTAATTAATACATAGTCTTAAACTAAATAATTTTAAGGAAAATTCTTATAATTTTGGTGTACGACTCCAATACACTAGGAGTTTAATTTTTTCCGCAATCAATAATGACTCAAATATGACCTGAGAAGCCAAAGTAGCTCAAATAAGAAACATAGAACAAATAGTACTAATTACTTTTCTTAAATATTTAGGACCTAACATACAAATTGAAAGTTTAGAAGAAGCTATGCAACTCGTTATGCAAGAGGAAAATTTTATTTCTATTTGTAATGAAGGAAGAAAAAATGTTTTACAAATCAACAAGTTTTGAAAAACCCACCCCCAAAGGGTAATGTTTGGAAACCTACAGAAAAAGTACCCCTGGAAAGGCAAACTCCAATGTCAGTGGTTACTAAAACATCAAGACCCCCAGAAGGAAATTTTTAACCACATTCACAGAACTTAAAGGGACCAACTCGAAGTATTCCTAAATATATTTTGTTGAAGAATTATACATAATCTTGTACAAAATGAACCGACAAATTTTGACAATGACTTAAACATAGATAATGAATATGCTGTAGATGTAGATTATGAATACGCTAATTCAGAGACGTATGTGGAAAATATTACAGACGAAAATCTCTTTGAACAACCATCACCGTATAGAGATTTTTCTCAAATTGCAGATTCAGGTAACCTAAATTCTCCCCAGTTGCCTTTAGAATGAACTCCATCTAGCAAACGACCTTAGATCATTACCCTTAATTAAGGTCCCACACAAAGATAAGACAATTAAGCTACTAATTGATGCTGGTAGTTACATACCCTTAATAACCCATATATAGCCAAGACCTATTTTTGTGAAAATTATTAAGCCTAACGTTATCAAAACTTCATGTGGCCAAAGAGACCAGGTATGAAACTCGTGTCCCAGCTTTCGATGAATTTAACACTAAAGGGAAAATAATATTTGTACTTTTTGACTTTCACCCTTTCTTTGACGGGATAATTAGCTTCCGTGATATAAGGAACATGGGTTTTAATATCAATATCGACAACTCCTTATACAGATGGAACCTTTTATACTAGACGTAAATGTATTAATGATTATTGTTTCATTCCTGAAGGTATAGTCAATATTAAAAACGGACGAGCTTTAGTAGAAATCCATAATGTCAGTATGGAAGACACATTTTTTAATTTGCAAGAACCCTTAGTAGTATACCCTCTAACCGAAATGGAATTATATCAAAGTGAAATTAGCTATAATCATGAAACTTCTAATCAAAGTCAAACTGAAAACCTATTAAGAATTAACCATTTAAACGAAGAAGAGAAGCATAAACTCCTAAAGTTGTGTAACCAATTCTCACATATTTTTAGCGCATTTTTGCAAAAATTTTTTTTTGTAAAAAGTATCTTTTAATCTCACTTTGGCTGGCTGGCTGGCTGGCAGGCAGTAAATGCGCGCCCGTAGAAAAACGCTTGTAAAAAGACAAGGAGTGTACATGTAACTATCGGGGCCGTGTAATTAAGAACGTTAGGGATGGGGCTACAAGATTTGGAGTCGACGACATCTGGACGCCATCCCCGAGCGTATTATACTAACCTGGAGATTTTTCAGTTTTTATCTATCTTCTTCTACAGTTTTTCTCCGATTGTTTTCAAATTGGTGTCGTCGGGAAGATCTTGTCAACGCGCACAACTCCTGCGTGGCGGAATTTTGTTTTTTTTTTTCCTAGGGGCGAAATAAACCACCTTTTGCGCGGCGCGCTTCGAGGGGTAGTCGACTTTGGGCGCCCAAAAGTTTCTTACAGCGCGAATCGCGGTCTCTCTTTCTCGTGTCACTAATAGAAGGTCGAGCTATGTGAAGTACCCAAAAGTTGAATACGATTTTATGCCGGGATTTTAGCGAAATCTACCAAAATGTGAATTACTTACGAATGAACGGGACGTCGGAACTGTGTATCGACAAAGGGAATGTGGTAACCCCCGACGAGATCTTACTGATGGTGGAGTCGAAGCTTCAAATCCGAATTGTTGCGGGTGATCAGAAGTGGGTGTCGACAAAGGGAATATGGTAACCCCCAAAGGATTTTACTGATGGTGGAGTCAAAACTTCAAACGCGAATTGCGAGTGCACGGTAAGTGAGAAAATGGTACCGACAAAGTGAACGTGGTAGCTTTCGGCAAGATCTTATTGATGGTGGAGTCAATATTGGCTAATAAAACACTGATCTGCCACACAAAAATGCGCTGAAGTCCCTTCGATCTCACACGAGGACTTTGATCATTTTTTAAAATCAAAATGAGCACAACTCAGACAACTCACAAAATTGCGACGACAGACGAAGAAGCTTTGTACACCAAATCATACAGACTACCCGAAGAACATAAACAAGAAGTAAAAAATCAAATAACACAAAATATGTTAGAAGATGGTATCATAAGAAATAGCACAAGTCTCTGGTCTAGCCCTGTATGGATAGTACCCAAGAAAATAGATGGTACCTATGCCAAGTTAATTGATTATAGGAAACTGAACAGCAAAACCTTTCAAGATTGGTACCCAATTCCTAACATCGATGATCTGTTGGATAAGTTAGGAATATGTCAGTACTTTAGCACACCCGATTTGGCAAGCGGATTCCACCAAATTATAATGAGTAAAGACAGTATACAAAAAACCGGCTGTTCAACGGATCAAGAACACTTTGCGTTCCTGTTTAGTTTATGGATGATGTTATAGTATTCTCCACTAATCTAAAGGAATAAATTATAAATTTAAAGGAAATATTTAAAAGCTTAAAGGAACATAATCTCAAGGTTCAACACGATAGGTGTCAATTTTTGAAACGGAAAACAGAATTTTTAGGTTATGTTGTAACAAAAGAAGGAATCAAACCAAACCCCAGAAAAATAGATGCGATACTAAAAATGCCTTTACCAAAAACTCATAAACAAATTATAAGTTTCCTTGATATGGTTGGGTTCTACCGAAAATTCATTAGTAATTTAGCTAAAATAATAAAATCTTGGACCCTATGTCCAAGGAAACGTCGAACATACAGAAGAATTTTAAAATGCTTTCGAAACATTTAAACTAATACTCTGCAACCTACCCTGATTTCTCTAAAGTATTTACTTTAACTACAGATGCTAGTAAATATGCCATAGGCATAGGGAAACCTATTTGCTACGCTAGTAGAAAACTAACCCTGCTGAAACTAACTATTCAGCTACTGAAAAAGAGCTACTTGCCCATCATATGGTCGGTGAGATTTTCGACCATGCCTGTTTGGCAGACATTTCAAAATGAAAACAGATCATAAACCCCTAAAATGAAGGAACCTAATTCGAAATTAGTTAGATGGAAACTTTTATTGTGCGAATACGATTACGAAATACACTATATCAAAGGAAAAGATAATAATGTCGCCGATAGTTTGTCTAGGAATATACCATTTTCAAACAAACCCATACATGCTGACTCAACTAGCACGAACAATGCTCATATAGGAGAAATTGATATGACTATACCAGATTTTTTTAAGGAAAACAAAAATAATGTAACAACACCTCATTCCGCTGACGAACCCCCTCTTCTGTCCTATCCTTACTGTGACAAGCTAACTATTACAAAAACCAAATGATAATAAAGATATCTGAAGCTTCTTCAGTACCCACACATATTAAAAAAAAGATTTTTGATAACCAGAGATTCTATATCAACCTGATATACGAAGATATGTTGACGACCACTTAGAAGAATTCATATCCAAGTTGAACAACATTAATACCTTATCACTTACATTTTCCCAAGAAGGAAGACGAACTATATTTTTTAAAAACGATACAAGAAGAAATTGCCAGGATTACGTCCAAACTAAAAATTTGTTCTTCAAAAATAACCGACGGTATAATCCCCAAGGGGCAAGAGGACAACATGAATTATCACCACATCTACAACACGGGACATTGTGGAATCAACACTACTGTTGAATGTTTCAGGAATAACGACTATTGGCCCACCATGGTAAAAGATGTGATTAACTATACAAATAACTGTGAAATCTGCCATAAAGCTAAATATGAAAGAAAGCCCAATGAATTTAAATATCAAGCAATCCCTGTTGGTTCGAAACTATTTTCTATAATTCATATTGACACCTTATTGTGAAAGAAAAATTTCTAACAATAATAGATACCCAAGTTTACCATATCCCAGGAGTAAATTCAATTAATATCCTCGACGGATTTTAACACTTATCTCACATTACGGAATTCCTGAAAATACTACCTGTGACAACGGCATAGAGTTTAGAAATAATAACTTTACAGATTTCTGTAAGTTGCCTACATAATATTAATATTCACTATACGACATCCAAAAATCCAAATTCTAACAGTTACATTGAACGATTTCACTCAACCCTTTTGGAACAAGTAAGAACAAAAACACAGCAGAACCCTCAAGAACCTTTGAATACCCTAATAAAGTATTCGATACTTCATTGAAATAATTCAATACACGCTGCTACTGATTACACTCCATTCGAAATTGTTTCTGGGCATTTCAATAATAGAGACCCATTTGATATAACGGAAGGACATATAATTACTAAATATGTTCAAGACAACAGAGACAATATTCTGAAATCGCCCAAAACTTAAAAAAACTTATTAAAAAGCAAATATAGGTAACTGACTGCCTACTCTATATTCAAGGCCTTTTCTTCAATGACTACAATTTTTCCTGGATCATCTAACATTTTTTTAGTTCTCCAAAGAGCACGTGTCTAGAGTGTCATGGATAGGGGGCAGAAGATATCACTGTTCTATTTGGTCCTATAGTAACAGGTGGTTTGGCGTTAAAAAAATTTTTTTTTGAAGTTGTATTTTATTTAACATAATATAAAAATTTGCATATATACCGCTTCATAGCGAACGTAAAGGAAAGTATGTCTAACAACTTGCGTATTTCGATCGTGGAGTGGGGATTTTTAATTGTGTAATAATAATAATGTTAATAATAATAATGGATAGTCCGATGTTTCCCGGGAAATTGTTGATAACTATGTTACGCGAAAGTTAAAAAATCCGTTTATTTTCGATTGATAAGTAAACAATTCCGAGCAGTAGGAGCGTGTTTAACACCAAATCTCCGGTAAATAAAAAGACAAACTCATTATGATAAACTAAGAAGATTCGGATCGCTAACAGTGACCGCTGGTTATAAAATTTCCTCACAGTTCAGTGACGCCATTGGACAACGCCTTGTCTGATTAATAAAATTTTGTACGCAACAGCATGCAGCGGGGAATTTAAAGACAACTTATTGATGCATTTTTTTAGAATCTCTCTATTCTTGGGCTCCTAAGGCACTTGAAATCCTTTGGGTCTTTAGGACTCATGGGGGTCATGAGTTTCTTGGGATTCTGAAGTGTACACATCCTTACAATTTCCATACTGTTCAGGTCTTTGACGTTATCCAAATCATAGGAACTCTCAGATAATTCCGATCCTTACCAGCATCTAGAATACTTCGAAACCTTCAGATTCATCGGATTCCACAGATCCTTTAGTTATGTCTCGCCCTTCGGAAATTAGATCCTTCAAACCATGCATGACTATTCAGATTATTAAGATGCTTCACGCCCTTCTGATACTTATGATCCTACTGATTCCAGATTTCTCAAATATCTTCTTATACCGTTGCATCTTTCTCACCCTTTAGAACTATTAGATCTTTTATATCTTTCAGATACTGCACGTTCTACAGATCTCTCCGAACTTTCAGATATATCAAAACCTTTAGAACATTCAGACTATACGGATGCTCCAGTTCTTTCGGACCCTTTAGGTCCTGCAGATATTTTAGATTTTTCTGACCTTTCAACTGCTACTTCTAATCTTTCGGATCGGATCGTTCATTTAGATACCGCATTCCCTATAGATCTTTAAGTTTTTTCAAATACTATAGATTTATATTCGCTATGATGAAAGGCTGACCGGTCATTTGTTTTATAGTCTTCACCAATTGAGTAGAAGAATAGCGAGTCATGTGATTAAATGCATTATATTCTCTATACTATTTATAAGGGGTAGCCCAACCAGGCAACACTTAGGCACACCACCATTGTGCCTACCCCCTTTCCCTCGCAACCAGGTTTAGAGCCCGTTCCTCTCAATGTAGGATAGTTGTTTCATCCCCCCCCCCACCGGTTGCAGATAACTGTTGTCTGTCTTTGATCAAGGCGTCACCTACCTCACCACAGAACCTGCACGTGAACTCCTCCACAAGTTGACCACCCAGTGTCCCTTGAAACCACCAGTGAATTTCCTAACCTGGATTCTATCTATTTTAGGAACTTAGTAGACCCAGATTCCCCTTTTCGCAGACGCCCGCCTGTAAACCACACGATCCCCTCAGGTTTGAGGAACGGATGTTCTGAGTTCAGTCACTGCTCCCTGTCTGGGAGAGTGACTTAATAGCTCTTTGGTCTTAGTAAAACGGGAGGGGATCGGATCCTCCCAGATCTGCTCCTGCCCAAGGCTACCTCGATCCTGCCACTCGTTCCAATCATTTAGCCGTACGGAAGCTATCCGAGCCTCTACTCCCACAGCTAAACGTAAAGGCTCCCTGACAGTCGAGCCTCTGTACCTTGCCCAGCTTCAACCTGTAGGTTACCCTTCCCATGACAGGCTACCATACAAATGCACCATTCAGTATTATAGGCCGAGGAGCTAATCTCCGTCTTCCCTATTGAGGATATCGTGACCATGCTTCCAAACATTGCGCGGCTCCATCCTACAATTGACCCATCAATGCCAAAGCCTTTAGCAGCATCCCTACTGCAATCGAACGTGGTGTTGTCAAACACACCCTGGATATCTAGGAACGCTTCCTCCCCAGCAGCCATTCCCCTCTCACGCCTGCACACGAGGCTGTGAAGAGCCATCCCTGTGGACAATACCAGCCCTATAAGTATGATGGAATGGATGTAATAGTATAAGGACCAGATCCCATTTCTTATGTATACATCCACCAGCCCCTCCACCGTTTTTAGAAGAAACGATGACAGGCTGATGGGCCTGTAATCCTTCGCCATGTCATATTTGACACGATCCGGCTTGGGTATGTAGTTGTAGGTACACAACTCTTACCGTCCCCGAGCTTTCGAGGATATACCCTAAAGCCATAGAGGCTCTGAAACGGTGTAACAAATGCAAAAGCAGCGGGTCCAGGTCTTTCTGCAGAAGAGCCGGAAATAGCCCGTCTGGTGTCTTAAATGGGCTGAAAAATTCTATATCTCTTTCAGGTCTTTCAAACTATTCAGATCTCCTTCTAACTCTTTCAATCCTACGGATCCTCAGAACCTCCAGACCTTTCAGATTTTTCAAACCCCTTTAAATCCGTCTGATCCTTTTTATCCTTCCGCATCTTTCTGATTCTTTACATCCTTGAGAGCTTTCCGATACCTGCTTTCGACCTTTCAGATCCGTCAAGCCCTTTAAATCATTCAAACTATTCAGATCCTTCTGATCTTAATGACCATTATTATTTTACTCATTTTACATAGAAAATCGTACTTCCAAAGGCGACTTGCAGCAACTCATTTTTGATCGCCCGTTATAAGCTATAAATTGAATCGATGAATCACAACTTGCCACGGAGAATAAAAAACAAAGCCTTCAAGCAAAACAAAAAAGGTTCTGTACCTACATTAACGTCTCCCTAGTTGTTCCTTGAGAAATCTTAAAATAATTGCAAGAATAACGGATTACGCTTTAGAAATAGGAGAATTAACTGAACCTTTCTGCTATGCCGAGGCGTAAAGATTTAAAATGGGTTGAAGGACTCGAAATTTTGATACATCTCAAATTAAACAAGCGATTATTAAGAGGAGAAAGTGATCCTCGTTGTTGGTCGAATATTTTGTGTCGCGACCATAATTCGTTCATCTTGCACCTAGTATTTTGATAACTCGACGTTGACGTAACCAAATCTGAGCGCTATATTAAATTAGACTCGGTCGGCTTAAAAACATTTTCGGCTAACAAATTACTCCCCGCTAAATTAACTTTTACGGCCGCTGATAATTGCTAAAAAAGTGGACGAGAGCTTTCGGGGGAAAAAGTGTACCGGCACTTGAAATATGCTCGCGAGGTGCACTCGCTGACCGCCGTAAACAACGGCGAAAAAGTAATTAAAACCGCGAAACTTTTTCGCGGAGAAGTCGCCAAACCGGAAAGGCACAATAAGAAATTGCACGCCGTCCCGTTCACTTTATCTCCCAGAGTAGTAAACATGGAAGCATATTCTCGAGGCATATTTGTCTTCCTACACCCTTCCGTTTGCATTTACTTTTTTTCGCGCGCATTAATAACTCCCGGATCCGTTTTCCATTAGGAAGCACGCTACCTGCTGTAGGTAATATTTTAAGCTCAATTATGCGTTATTGTTAAAACGTGCCCTTCCATAAAGTATCTTCTGGAGATTAATTTTCAATTATTCAAATTCTTCGCCTACTCTCCCGAAAGTGGGGTGATTTGAAATTTCTTAGAGGCATTTGAAAAGATTACTGGCATGTGTACAAGAGGCCAAAGGAAATAAAAGGCACGGAGAGTCTAATCAGAGCACAAAGGAACTCAAAGCCCTTTAGATCCTTCTTAGGTAAACCAGGTCTATCGTTAACATTTCTTTTATTCATCCCCCTTTACATCCAGTCCTCTCATCTAAATGAAAGAGCAATTTATAAAAAAAAGAGTAAGGAACGGCGGATGATAACAAATAAAACAAAATAACCCTTCGGTAGTTCTTTACTTGAGATGTAATGAAGTTCAAAGGGCCTCTTTGCGTACGTGATGTCGCGGGGACTCAAGTTTGTAGGCGAAGGACCGAATCAATAATTGTACCACGTATTTCATTTCAAAATTGCTTTTTATTGTTTACGGTTTCAATTTTGTTTTTGTTTCAACTTATTCTTGTATATGATTGTGCCCAATGTTCGGGCGATTTATATTTTCGACATTATAAAAAGCGAGCTCCGGGGATTTCGGATTTTTTTGTGACGGCACCATATAATAAAAATTATAATGTAATCGTGCCATGATAGATGATACGTGATATAGCCGGATCGTATTTTTACGAAATGTCAAACCAAAAAATCTACAGATGA
This sequence comes from Photinus pyralis, assembly GCF_008802855.1. NCBI lineage: Eukaryota > Metazoa > Arthropoda > Insecta > Coleoptera > Lampyridae > Photinus > Photinus pyralis. The sequence continues at coordinate 1,788,584 of NW_022170878.1, read as the reverse complement.
CGCGTCGTATTTTACGGAACGTGGAAGGGCGCGTTTTCATATTCCCTATGACTTTCTGATTTCATATTATATCGTCCGCAAAGACCGATCGTAGGAAATTTGCATGGGAGGTAATTAATTGCGAAATTCTACCTTTCGACTTGTTTCGCCTTGGCAAATTCCAAAAAGGGATAAACAGGCGCATCCCGCTTTTCTAAACATGGCAATCAATCACCGCCGGAAATAAGGATGACAGATATTAATCCGAAATAGGTGTTCTATTTACGAGTACCAGAAGCTGCTCGCTGAGTAATAAATTACAACTTTTCTTTCAGGAAATAAACTCTGGATTACAGCGTCATGGAAGTAGTAATTATCTAAACCCTGTGGCATATTTAAGAATCTGCTGAATACGCTCTTAGTGTATTAGGATTAGTTGGTATAGGTTCTAATTTGTGCGAAATATGTTTGGAAAATTCCATAGTTATCACTCTAAAATTATTTAAATGCCGTATGCTTTAATTTAATTACCTACCTTTTTTTTACTTATATCACAGTCCGAAACCCATTTGATAATGGGGGTCCTTTTGTTGTGTAATTGTACTTGGTCTCCTTTAGAGTGCTAAATAAATTTTCACGTTTTATTTGTAGAATCCACAATTCATTTTGTTTTTTTTTGGGGGGGGGGGGGGGGAGAGGTAGTGGACTTAAATAAGTTTAAGAACCTTGTGATTCACTTCCTTTGATTCTTTTTAGTCGACCTTATGGCTCCGTCCACGCATCAACTAGTAGTTCTTTCCTTTTCAGTTCTTTAAGGTATCGAGATGCTCCCATTCCGTTTCCTGGGCCTTTTAAGTCTTATTTTTAGAGTTTAGAGAATTTCTAAAATTATCCAAAATACTGAAAAATCTTCCACTGGATATCAAATATGTTTTAAAGTTAAGAAGGCCTGAAAAATTTAGTATAATCCGGAAAAACTTTCTGGAATTTTGGAAGAGCTTCTGAAAATGCTACTCATAAGAAACTTTCGAGGACTAATTTATGTTTTTCCACGGAAATCCTTTAGAGGAATTTCTCCCATTCAGACTCTGAAAAATAGTGATACGGAAAATGTCTCATAACATTTCAGAAAAGTTTGGGTTTATGATAATTCCTTCCATCTCACTTGACCCGACCTATTTCTATTAAGAAGGCCTTTATAAAAATAATGAGAAATTCTTAATAATTTAGAACAGTGGTCTGGGACTCAAGGAACCTTTGTGGCGCAATTGTTTAAATAGGTATCTTCAGAATGAAGAATTTCCGCAGAAGGTCATTGAGAAATGCCGGTTAGATTGCTCGATTACAGCTCTGGTGCGAAATTGGGTTCGGGCATTAGATATTTGTCAGGGTGGTAAAGCGACGCAAGGAATTATAATTTTGGGGTTGTAGGAATTCCCATCTATCGCCGAGATCGTCAAGGGTCTCAATTTTTTTAATTAGTAGTTTTTTCACTTGAAAAGGGACAGGAGAGTACTTCTTTAAAGCAAATTTTGCAGGAAGTTTTAAAGATCTAGGGAATTTCGCCTGGTTCCGCTCTCTATTTTGCTCAAAATTTTATCTCAGGGATTAATTCTCTCTCAAAAAACTATTATATACCTAGGTAAGGCCAATTCTATACTTTGAGTTGATTTTTATGCGCATGCGCCAAGTTCAGTACCAAGGCTTTCTCTCCATGCAAGGCTGTTACGTGTTTATCTGTTTATATGTTAAACGTTTATCTGTTTACCTGTTTATCTGTTTACCTGTTTATTTGTTTACCTGTTTACTTGTTTATCTGTTTATCTGAGTATCTGTTTACCTGTTTGCCTGTTTACCTGTTACCTTGTAACGGTATTTCTGTACAGGTTATTTTTTATTTTTACGTAATTAAAGTATCCAGTCTAAATGTAATCATGACTCCCAAGTACGAATGATGTGACTGAATGGGAATGCATTTAAAGGAGAATTGTTTATTTCAAGTTATTGTAGTCGAATGTACATTTCAAATATAGCCGCTATGACGCAGAAAGGGAATTCATAAGTAATAATCGCGACGTAAATAGAATAGCGTTGACCGTATGTAGATATGTAAATTAGGGTAAAAAACTGCATAGAAATAACGAGTATTAACGCTAAGGTCAATGTCCGAGTCATTGTAAATAATTAATTGAGAGCTAGTGGAACGACTTAATTCCGTATGTTCCCTACCGCTGCCAAAGTGTCAAAAGCTTAATTCACGGGCGTTCAAGTTATTTATACATGTGAGAGTTTGCGCGATAAAGCCAATTGAGGTCAGTGGATACAAACTGCGAAAGTATAAATGTAAGCGGAACTTCGTGAAACATGAAAACATCACGTTTTATTACGGCTCGCTAAGGCAGCTTTATTATACCAAGGGGTGCGCGAAGGAGCGCGGCCCACACATGAGGACTTCCAAGAAAGACGGTCGAGAAATAGAGCAATGTATCGAGCCATTGTTACTGTTCAATAAACGCCCATTGTAAATTGTCGTATAGTGTTTAATTAAGGGGTGTAATACCCCTAATCCTTTATAATGTTAGTGAATCTTTTACATAAATACGGGGATTTCAAGCACCAGAAGAGAGTTGCCCGCCGCCTTTTTACGGAGCAACATCTATGTCAGTCGCGCCCGCAAATTACAAGTGCGGAGTTTAATAATAGAGCGCTAAGGCGATCTTTGTAAGAAAAGAAGCAAAAGAACCGAGTGAAATCATCTCGATCAAGCCAGCGCAGAAAACGAAAACGATTCTTCAAGGCGCATCGAAGAAAATTGGAAAGTAGCGACATTATCGAAGGCGAGTATTCATTGGCGCTTGTTCTGTCGGCGGTCCGTGCGTAGTCCAGCTAGAGAGTACCAAACGGAAGACCAAGATAAACCAGCCTGCCTGTGATTGGTCTAACTAAAAAGCGAATAGCAGCCTGCAGAGGGCGGTCCGAATTCATTCGACTTCCACATCGATTGTGAGACAAAGTTATCCTCCAAGTCCTGGCGCACTTGTGAACTAGAGGTATTTATAGACAATATTTCGTTGTAGTTATTTTGCGTTTTATTAGCCCTGTGGTAGACTTATTATTGCTTTGTCGTTTATTTATTATTACAAGATTATTAATAAGTGGTATATTTGTGATGGCGATTTAATTATCTACTAGTGTTGCATTCAGATCAGTGCTTATTAGCACTGTTTGTGTTGATTTTAACGACTCGAGCCTGGAAGCGTTACTACACGCAGTTTTGTTTTGACTTTCGAATAAATTGTATGTTAATCTATGAAATTTCTTTCTGTACTCAGCGGTTTTGGAGTAAATACTTTGATTTTAATTCACGTAATAAATACAGATTTTCCTTTGTATGCAGTGACTTTTTGTGTATGAATGAGTTAACTTTACTTTCACAGGAATGCACCGCCTCACCCCCATTTTTCTTAATATGTGTTACTTACAGTTAAAAGGCGATTTCTAAGAGAAAAAGAACTCGATAGGTTTTAATAAAGATTATTGATTTCTATTCATTTATCCTTTCCCCTCTCCTTGAGGCCAGAAGAATCATCGACTGAAGCTAGCCGGCGCCCAACAACTATTACTTTTTATAAGAAGAACCACCCCTAAATAAAATATTTTAAGAAGAGACGGTAAGGATAGTTGAAAAGTAACCAGCCGGTTACAACCTGTTTACCTGTTTATCTGCTTACATGTTTATCTGTTTACCTGATTGCCTGTGTACCTGGTTATCTATTGACCTGTTAATCTGTTTACTTATTAATCGTTTACCCGTTTACCACTTTACCTGTTTAGGCGTTTACCTGTTTACATGTTTATCTGTTTACTTGTTTATATTTTTTTTATATGTACCTGTTTATCTGTGAATCTGTTTATTTATTTACTTGTTAATCTGTTTCTCTGTTTATCTGTTTACCTGTTTATCTGTTTACGTATTTATCTGTTTACCTGATTATCTGTTTACTTGTTTATCTGTTTACCTGTTTATCTGTTCACCTGTTTATCTGTTTACCTGATTATCTGTGTACCTGTTTACTTATTTACCTGTTAATCAGTTTACTTATTAATCGTTTACCCGTTTACCACTTTACCTGTTTACCTGTTTACGCGTTTACCTGTTTGCATGTTTATCTGTTTATTTGTTTCTATTTTTTTTATATTATGTATCTGTTTATCTGTGAATCTGTTTATTTATTTACCTGTTAATCTGTATACATCATATCATTGACCTCTGGCCATCTTAAAAATAAAATATGAAACCGCAAAATGAGGTTTTGACGGCGACCAACCTTTGGACTTTGAACAACGCGCAACCTTTGAACTTTGTACAGGTTTAATTTCGAAGACCATCACATTGTAAACCTCTATTTAGTGTTGAAAGTCCTCGCCAGGAGGAGAGCGAGATAAATTTGATGGCGTCCGAATTTAGCCTTATGGAAATATACAATCGGGGGCTTATGTTTAGGAATAAAAGACCGAACGGATCTCTGTGTCTCTTTGAGTTACTTTTTAAGGTCAGTTCAGTGCCTAACGACATTTAAAATTCGCCTTGACCTATGTGGTATTGCAAAAAAATATGGAGTCGTTGACCCTAGCTAACGTTGAAAGTGAAATATGCGGAGTTTGTCTTCAAAAGAGACATCCTTTGCACATATATCCACATCTAGTAATTTTGATAGAGTTTCGCCCGGAATTCATTAGAAAATGTTGTCCTGCGGGAAGCTAGCAGGGTCTTTGAAAAGTAGCTGCAAAGGGCGCCTTCTCTTTTCATTGGAGTTAGGACTTGTAATGATACATTCGTCAAGAAATTTGGAAATGTATTCTCTGATTATGAGAATTGATATCAAATTCCAATTTGCTATCAAACCCTTGTAATTATGTAATATTAAAACAAGATTTTAAGCCAGTAGAGCACATGAATAACAAAAAAGTTATAGTTCTACCACTAGCGCTTCTTTCAAAATTTAGCGATTAAGATTTAGGGTGTAACGTCATTATTCCAAGTACTAGAATTGACATGCAATTGGAACTTTTTGAATCAGAGGTCTTTAGAAGCTAACTTTAATAGCGTTCATGGAAGTTTAAGAGCATTTTGTTTCCAAAATGAGCTATACTTCCCCAAATCTAGTGGACCAGGACCTCTAACAAATGTTGGAGACTTCTGGGGGAATCTCAAGGGTCTTTAAGGGTGTTTGATATCCCAAATTTTCAAAGTTTTCTAATTCCATTTAAAGGTATCCAAGAGGCCTATAAGCTTATAAGCTTATTTAAGAACCATTGAGAGTGTTTATGAATGTCAAGCTTCATTAAACTGTGTCTCCAATACCTTTGAAAGTGTTTAAGAAGACTTTAAGAGACTGCATTGGTATTTTACAAGGTGTTTTCGTTGCCATTAAATTTATGTTTTTTTAAAGGTTTATGAATGCCCTTAGAGAGCTTTACTGATTAGAAAGGTACTTTAATGAGTCTTCTTGGAGCTTTTAGGGTGCTTAAAATTGATTCTCTGCACTCCCGCAAACCTTAAAGGGACTCTTGCTGGTTTCTGAAATTTTTAAGAGACCAAAAGAGCCGTTAAGGTATTATAAGCTCTTCACAAAGATTTAAGCACCTTTAAGAGGCGAGCCTAGGAGGTCTTCTTTGATTTGATTGTATTAAGTGTAAGGAGGAACAAACTAAGCTTTAGGAGATCATCATTAATTTTCAGGTTACAAGAGTCAAACGAAGGTACAATATTGCGAGTCCGGAGCTGCAAACCCGCAAGTTTCTGGAAAAGCGCTATTTTTCGTAGAATAATCGCTGTTTGCATATATTTCAAGCGGGTTTCGGCCTAATTGGTTTAACGCTTTCACGTTGAGTGAGTGTAGAATGCTAAATAAAGCAGACGTGATGCTTTCGAAACAAGCTCAGGGGCTTCACGTGTGTATAGCGATATCGTCAACCTGTACGGCTCTGCCATGTCAAGAATGTAAACTCAACAGCTTAAAGCATGGCAGACTTGTTTCGCTTGGTACATGGATAAATTTGTAAGATTAGCAAGTATGCTATACGCGATAATTTAAATAAAATAACAAACTGAAAATTAATGTGCCCTACAGCGCATAAACGTATCATTTAAAAGACAACCGTACGCGTGCAAGTAAGCAATTGAAATCTTCCGGCCGTAAAAAGCACGTGCGCAAATTTTTAGACGGATATCGAATACCAATCAGCACGAGCACCCACTTTCACTCTTCCCTTTTCGCCATTTCCGAGTGCGTCGCGTCCTCGCGACATCTAGAAGCTCTAACCGCTCGTATTATCTAAGGACGAAGGTCCGAAAGGTTAGGGCAGTTAGAAGAAGAGTCCCCAATTCTACGGAAATTGACACTGGACAATAGGATAAATTTGCATTATAGTACGAGACCCGTATCCACTGGAGCGGTTTCTAGTGCGTCTCGAGTCGCGTAATTTGCGACCCGTAGTTATCCCAAGTGACGAGCGGGTCGTGGGAGAGTGCTTGGAAAATGACGACAACTAAGCGTCGTTTTGCCGCATTCCTATAATGCGGGTAGGCGCGCGTTCGGGAAATTTGCATTTCCTCCTATTGGCCAAGGCGATTTGGGTAATAACGGCGGGCCTTTTGCTGCATGCACAACTTTCAACGACGCGATTTTCACACCTTTTTCCGGGACTTTTCATTTCGGATCATATTTTAAAGTGTTTATCGTTTTCGTATGCATTGCTTCCTCTATGTCGTCGACCCAAATTGTAATTGTTCTCGAAACGACGTCACCGAGGGGTTCGCTTTATCTTTTCAATTCATAGGCTCCCTGACCGTATGTTAAGGTTTGCGTCCCGGCAGGGAAATAAATAATGCCTTACAGATAGATATACAGAGGAAGCCTATTTCGCATTGGGAAGTTGCATGAAATCGAATGGGATATCAGACATATTTCATGTCTTTTTTATTTTATTCAATAAAATATTTATGTTAAAGGCGGCCATTCGCCTGGTATTTAAATACATGGGTGATTTGACTACAAAATCTATTTGGTATGCAACTGAACCTTTACTTAAATTATGCTAAAATTCCAACAATATTTCAATATGCGTTGTTTCACTTACGTAATTACACTTGAATCTCGATTTATACGACCGACACTGGCTTTGTTTGAATTTTAGGTATAAAATTTGCTTTTTGATGGTGGAAAAACTCCCTTTAACGGGGACTGGGAAAAGCTTCACATCAACGAAATACGCACGATAAGCACAGCACCATGAATAACTTTATCGTAAGCGTAGATAAACGCTTCAGGTGTACTCGAATTAACGTTCACTTTTAAATGAGCGTCCCTTTAAAAAACTCTCCAACTTTCTTCTACTAAAACTGCACAGCTGGCAAGGCAACTGCCTTGTAACCAAAATATTCTCAAATACGAAAAAATTGCCAATTACCAAAACAATAACGCTTCAACGTTCACAAAGAAAAAATCACCAAAAAACCCCGACTCACGTCTTCCTCTGTTATTTAAAACAATTTACTTTCTACTTCGTCTTCGAAAAAAATTAAGCACCTGTGTCTTCTGACCGGCGCACCCGCTTATCTACAAACTCAATTAGCTCACACAGCGGCAACGTTCTTATCGCAACGACCGGAGATAACCTGAGGCAACTTTAACATAACATTTCAAGCAATTCTATCTGAACAATAAGATGAACAAATTAAAAGGCGATTATTTAAACAAAATTACCCATCTTTAATTCTAATTCTAAATAACTTTAAATTCAAACGATGATCGGTATCGATATGACGGTCTGGGGGGTATGGAATAGCCCTCCGGTTCACGAAGGTTCAGCTATCTACTTCACAATGCTGTCAGAGGACAATACTAGCGGTATTACGCAAAAAAGGTACTGAGACATAATCTGATGTAGAACATTCTTCTGGGGAGGGGGGGTCGAACTTACCGCCACGATCCTATACAGTGTGAAGCTTTTCCCAGAAAAACATGTTTTGGTTATGGAATGAGTTTTTCCGAATTGTATAATGAGTGTCTTTAGGTCTTAACCAATTTGCGGCGAAACGTAGCACCAGGGGGCGAGGGGTCTAGGGAGTATGGAATACTCCCCCCCCCCCCCCACACGAACATGTTACCTATTCCATAATGCTATCAGACCAGCACTAGTGGTATTAAGGAAAAAGATAATGAGTGATCATTTGTGTAGAGTATTTTTGTGGGGGTCCCAGGTCCCACTACTACAATTTTCTCCACGAAGGGATATTAGGGAAAGCGGTATTGGGTCATCATTTGCTATAGAGTAATTCATCCTGCCTAGCCTCCCCCCTGAGACTATGTTTTTCTCCACAAAAGTTACAATTGTCGATCTTAGCGTCACGATTCTTTAGAGTGTCAAGCACTCCTCCGGAGAAGAAGTATGAAGTCACCTTTCCCAAAAGTTATCATGGGTGTGTTTAAGCCTGAACGAATTTTCTGGAAAACGTAGCATCGGTGGGTCTGGTAATCTGAAAATTCTTTTAAAATTTTGTCTGGCTACCAGGGGAACATAATAGTCGAGGAGGTCTTTTCCCATCACCCACAAAAATATTTCGAAGCCAAATTTCGTTTTAAATCTTTTCCAATTTGGTATCAGGAGGTTATAATGTGCGAGGAGGTGTTTCAGCTCCTAATACACGAAATGCCAATCAGAAAATTATTGTAAATTTTGTCTGGCTACCAGGAGAACATAATAGTCGAGGAGTTCTTTTCCCATCACCCACAAAAGCATTTCGAAGCCAAATTTAGTTTTAAATCTTTTCCAATTTGGTATCAGGAGGTTATAATGTGCGAGGAGGTGTTTCAGCTCCTAATACACGAGGGGACAATCAGAAAATTCAATTAAAATTTTGTCTGGCTACCAGGTGAACATAATAGTCGAGGAGGTCTTTTTCCATCACCCACAAAAATATTTCGAAGCCAAATTTCGTTTTAAATCTTTTCCAATTTGGTATCAGGAGGTTATAATGTGCCAGGAGGTATTTCAGCTCCTAATACACGAGGTAACAATCAGAAAATTCTTTTAAAATTTTGTCTGGCTACCAGGAGGACATAATAGTCGAGGAGGTCTTTCTCCATCACCCACAAAAATATTTCGAAGCCAAATTTCGTTTTAAATTTTCCAATTTGGTATCAGGAGGTTATAATGTGCGAGGAGGTGTTTCAGCTCCTAATACACGAGGGGACAATCAGAAAATTCAATTAAAATTTTGTCTGGCTACCAGGGGAACATAATAGTCGAGGAGGTCTTTCCCATCACCCACAAAAATATTTCGAAGCCAAATTTCGTTTTAAATCTTTTCCAATTTGGTATCAGGGGGTTATAATGTGCGAGGAGGTGTTTAAGCTCCTAATACGCGAGGGGACAATCAGAAAATTCTTTTAAAATTTTGTCTGGCTACCAGGGGAACATAATAGTCGAGGAGGTCTTTTCCCATCACCCACAAAAATATTTCGAAGCCAAATTTCGTTTTAAATCTTTTCCAATTTGCTATCAGAAGGTTATAATGTGCGAGGAGGTGTTTAAGCTCCTAATACACGAGGGGAAAATCAGAAAATTCTTTTAAAATTTTGTCTGGCTACCAGGAGAACATAATAGTCGAGGAGGTCTTTTCCCATCACCCACAAAAATATTTCGAAGCCAAATTTCGTTTTAATCTTTTCCAATTTGGTATCAGGAGGTTATAATGTGCGAGGAGGTGTTTCAGCTCCTAATACACGAGGGGACGATCAGAAAATTCTTTTAAAATTTTGTCCGGCTACCAGGAGAACATAATAGTCGAGGAGGTCTTTTCCCATCACTCGCAAAAATATTTCGAAGCCAAATTTCGTTTTAAATTTTTCCAATTTGGTATCAGGAGGTTATAATGTGCGAGGAGGTGTTTCAGCTCCTAATACACGAGGGGACGATCAGAAAAATTCTTTTAAAATTTTGTCCGGCTACCAGGAGAACATAATAGTCGAGGTGGTCTTTTCCCTTCTCCCACAAATATATTTCGAAGACAAATTTCGTTTTAAATCTTTTCCAATTTGGTATCAGGAGGTTATAATGTGCGAGGAGGTGTTTCAGCTCCTAATACACGAGGAGACAATCAGAAAATTCTTTTAAAATTTTGTCCGGGTACCAGGAGAACATAATAGTCGAGGAGGTCTTTTCCCATTACCCACAAATATATTTCGAAGACAAATTTCGTTTTAAATCTTTTCGAATTTGGTATCAGGAGGTTATAATGTGCGAGGAGGTGTTTCAGCTCCAAATACACGAGGGGACAATCAGAAAATTCTTGCAAAATTTTGTCCGGCTACCAGGAGAACATAATAGTCGAGGAGGTCTTTTCCCATCACTCACAAAAACATTTCGAAGCCAAATTTCATATTAAATTTTTCCAATTTGGTATCAGGAGGTTATAATGTGCGAGGAGGTGTTTCAGCTCCTAATACACGAGGGGACAATCAGAAAATTCTTGCAAAATTTTGTCCGGCTACCAGGAGAACATAATAGTAGAGGAGGTCTTTTCCCTTCTCCCACAAAAATATTTTGAAGCCAAATTTCGTTTTAAATTGATCCAATTTGGTATCAGGAGGTTATAATGTGCGAGGAGGTGTTTCAGCTCCTAATACACGAGGGGACAATCAGAAAATTCTTTTAAAATTTTGTCCGGCTACCAGGAGAACATAATAGTCGAGGAGGTCTTTTCCCATCACCCACAAAAATATTTCGAAGACAAATTTCGTTTTAAATCTTTTCCAATTTGGTATCAGGAGGTTATAATGTGCGAGGAGGTGTTTCAGCTCCTAATACACGAGGGGACAATCAGAAAATTCTTTTAAAATTTTGTCCGGCTACCAGGAGAACATAATAGTCGAGGAGGTCTTTTCCCTTCTCCCACAAATATATTTCGAAGACAAATTTCGTTTTAAATTTTTCCAATTTGGTATCAGGAGGTTATAATGTGCGAGGAGGTGTTTCAGCTCCTAATACACGAGGGGACAATCAGAAAATTCTTTTAAAATTTTGTCCGGGTACCAGGAGAACATAATAGTCGAGGAGGTGTTTTCCCATTACCCACAAATATATTTCGAAGACAAATTTCGTTTTAAATTTTTCCAATTCGGTATCAGGAGGTTATAATGTGCGAGGAGGTGTTTCAGCTCCTAATACACGAGGGGACAATCAGAAAATTCTTTTAAAATTTTGTCTGGCTACCAGGAGAACATAATAGTCGAGGAGGTCTTTTCCTTTCTCCCACAAATATATTTCGAAGACAAATTTCGTTTTAAATCTTTTCCAATTTGGTATCAGGAGGTTATAATGTGCGAGGAGGTGTTTCAGCTCCTAATACACGGGGGGCAATCAAAAAATTCTTTAAAAATTTTGTCCGGCTACCAGGAGAACATAATAGTCGAGGAGGTCTTTTCCCNCAATTTGGTATCAGGAGGTTATAATGTGCGAAGAGGTGTTTCAGCTCCTAATACACGAGGGGACAATCAGAAAATTCTTTTAAAATTTTGTCCGGCTACCAGGAGAACATAATAGTCGAGGAGGTCTTTTTCCTTCTCCCACAAAGATATTTCGAAGCCAAATTTCGTTTTAAATCTTTTCCAATTTGGTATCAGGAGGTTATAATGTGCGAGGAGGTGTTTCAGCTCCTAATACACAAGGGGACAGGCAGAAAATTCTTTTAAAAGTTTGTCTTGCTACCAGGAGAACATAATAGTCGAGGAGGTCTTTTTCCATCACCCACAAAAATATTTCGAAGCCAAATTTCGTTTTAAATCTTTTCCAATTTGGTATCAGGAGGTTATAATGTGCCAGGAGGTATTTCAGCTCCTAATACACGAGGTAACAATCAGAAAATTCTTTTAAAATTTTGTCTGGCTACCAGGAGGACATAATAGTCGAGGAGGTCTTTCTCCATCACCCACAAAAATATTTCGAAGCCAAATTTCGTTTTAAATTTTCCAATTTGGTATCAGGAGGTTATAATGTGCGAGGAGGTGTTTCAGCTCCTAATACACGAGGGGACAATCAGAAAATTCAATTAAAATTTTGTCTGGCTACCAGGTGAACATAATAGTCGAGGAGGTCTTTTCCCATCACCCACAAAAATATTTCGAAGCCAAATTTCGTTTTAAATCTTTTCCAATTTGGTATCAGGGGGTTATAATGTGCGAGGAGGTGTTTCAGCTCCTAATACCCCTCAGAAAAAGAAGAATCGGTTATCTACTCCCCCAGGCGCCCGGTTCTACGTTTTTCTCCACATTAACACGATAGTCGAACTTAGGGTCACTATTGAAATATACACATACAGGGTGACCCATCGCCATTATAGGCCCTGAATCCAAATAAAACGATCGATAAGAGGTAGTAACCGTTCCTGACATAATGTTCACCCTGTATACGGTCTACATGGCCTGAAATGTATCCCCGAGTAAAATTCGTGCTGATTTATCTTTGGGGACAACCGTATTTTCCAAATTGTGACGTATTTCATCGTGTCGCATTTCTATTGGTGAATTATTCAAGGCGAGTTTGGAATGCGCATTGCTTGAGTACTTTTACGAGCACGTTGGTAGTCAGCCAAAGTTAAGCGAAGTCTACTAATAAATTCCATGTGGGTTTAATTGCAAATTTTGATGTGTAATTAAATTCTGGCGAGTTAACCTATTGTTTGTGGGACTGTCGAATAGAGTTTCTACACTTTTTCTCCATTTTGGAGGCTTAAAATTGAATTTATTAAATACGCAAGAGGCCACCATCTGCTAAATCAATTGTTATATCGTGCATCCTGTTGAGGAATTCCTTTCTTTTTATTGGAGTTTGAACCAAATCAATGATGCAATGTTCATTTCTATACAATTCTCAAAAAGATCCCCTGGTAATACGATCACCCCCAAACCGTTCAGAATTTAAGAGTTTTCAAAAATTACAGTCTAAGAGGCTAGCGAGCCTGGGGAAGAGTGCAGAGCAAGAAGTCCAGGGGATATAGAATACCACTCCATGAAGGAAAGATGCAATGTTCATTTCTCTAACCCCCTAGACCCCCCGATCACCCACAAAACGTTCAGCTCAAAAATGATGGTTACGTGCTAAGGGTACTTAACATTTTGGAGAAGAATCCTCATCCGGGAGATCTGGGGGAATGGAATAACCCTCAACAAGGCAATTTCTCTACAATTGTCACAAAGATTCGTTTACTGGAATACCCCCCCTCCCCCAGCCCCTCCGGTGATACGATCACACTCAAACCGTTCAGCAGTTAAGACTTTCCAAAGAATATAGTGCAAGTGGTAAAGGTACCCAACATTTTGGGGATGAACGCAGAGCCGGAGGTTATGGGGGTATATGGAATAACCCATAGGAGGGAAAGATGCAATGTTCATTTCTCTAAAATATCAAGTTCTTCGTTTATTGGGGGGGGGGGTATTCGATACCCCAAGACTCCCGGTGATAAGATCACCTTAAGCCTTTTCAAAAATTGTGGTTTAAGTGGAAAGGGTTCTTAATATGGAGTACACCCAAAAAAGGAAAAATCTAATGTTCATTTCTATACAATTATTGTAATGGTCTTAGTTTACTGCGGGGTATGGATTTATGGAATTTAAGACTAAGACTTTACATAAATTATGCTGTAAGTGGTAAGGACAATGAACCGCGCAACGCAAATCTCACATGATTAAACGCGTAATCTCTTTTTCCTGGTTGCGCTTTAAAACTCTGTACCTTCCGTGACTTGACGCGTAATCCCTTTTTGTCCTAACTTCCACCCACGTAATTCCCCTCCAGCTTCACTTCAAGAAATACTCCATAGAATTTTCCAGAATCTCAACTTTTTCCAGAAACCTCTACTGCCAGAAGCACCTCCTAAGGATTAACGGATTTTATGCCCCGAACGATATCGGTAATGTTGCCTTATGACGCGTCAAGTTGGCGTTTCTAAATTTTCAGGCGTGTTCAATCGCCCAAAAAATGAAAAAATACTTTAACGGGCTCCCGATACGTCTACCGCTGGAGGTTATGATAGGGGTTGTGTGAGACTCCACGAATTCTTAATTAATTTATTTTAATATTGATCTAATTTCTTCCGAGACTTGCAAACGTGGAAAAGGAGGGTAGTCTTTACATCATAATGTAATTAGTACGAAAAATAAGGGTTTTTCCGCTCCGATCATTATTGAATTCTTGTATGTAGTTTGAATTCATTCATATATTCACAAAACTGGCCATTAGCTAAAAAAAATAAAAAAAGGAGACTGCCAATTGAGATTTTTCCTTGAATATGTAACGTTTTTTCTGGGGACAGCTCCAAATCTTGTTTGTGATGAATTGTGTTGGTGGGACTACAGGCAGAAAACGGCACACCAAATTTGGATATATCTGATGACAGACGCTGATGCTGTATTGGACAATTTACATCACTTCCCGATAATGCTTCGCGAATGGATTGGGAATTGTGATTTAAGCTGCAAGGAACAACTTGGCAATCGTTTGTACAAGATTTACATCGGAGCTTGGAGCTTAAATAATCCGATATTCATCGCGCGCGAATCACCCTCGCCCTACTAACGTATACCAGATTTACCACCTTCTCACCTATCGAAATTTACGAGTCGCTACCCCAAAATCTTGATCTCGAACTCATTCTCTTTTGATTAAAATTTCTCCGAGTTAATAACCGAAATGAAATTGTAAAAGTTCACCATTAAATATAGAAATGAGTCGCGCTTCTGTCCATATTGAAATATTCATGGAAAACTTTTTTAAAATTGAAATTGAGCGCATCGGTCTGAAGGTGTATGAATTATTAAACTGGGGGGTTGGGGGAGGGATGCAAAAGTAGAAAAGGAGTTGTTAATAAGTTTCGTCGTAAACAACCGAATGTAGAGGAAAAGAGTTATCTGCCCTATCGTATACTTTTCCAATCGCGAACTTTCAAATAGGATTTCACTTGAGTGAGCTTGTTCTGTTTTATCAGGATCTTGGCGAAGTTCGGTACATATTGTTCCATGATTTATTTCTCGCCATTAGTTGTTTCCATTTACAGTGGCAGCGGAGTATCGGGAGCGGCCATCTTCGATAAATTACGTTTCGGGGATTATCTCCTAATATCGCGAAATTTTTAATGCGACTGCAGATTTTATTGCTGAATCGAGAATTGCAACTGCCGTCCCTTATTTATACATTTTTACGCCAGTCTGGTTTCGTTTATCTTCAAATTTATTTCGCTCGGATCGTAACTTAAAATTAAGTTTCAAACTTAAACAACATAATTATCTTAGTTTCGGAGAGTAATTCGCAGATGAAGTATCGTAATTATATTGCAAACAGCGCGAGAGCCCAAAGCTCGTACAACTTTATGGAAATCATCCCTTTTCATTTAAAACTTGTTATGTGATACAGAACGAGGGAAGATGACACCTTTTCTTATTAAGACGGCGCGCTCCGGCTCTCCGCAATTAATTTTCGCCAACTTTTTGCTTTCGAATTGTGGCCCGATCGATGGAATCAGAAAGGCATGTAATATACGCAAATGTCTTAAGATAGAAAGTTATATAGACGATCAGGATATTAACGAAGCGGAACGTGACGGGTCTCTGGAGCTCGCAGCGGCACATTTAACAAATGAGTGCCTCTCTGGCCCACCAAAGTTTTACAACAATTTCAATCAAAATGATTGCAGTATTAGTCTGAACGGCGAGGGTGTAACGACATTACGGAGCTTAATTTGACACGGGCTTTTTGTTAAGGTTACGACTTCTACTAGACCTCCTTCTTAATCGTTTGTTTGAAATTAAACAATTTAAAGAAGAAGAACGGGGGCGTAATTTTTACCACCGCGGACAAGGTGCACGATTCCACACTCTTAGCGCAATTCATAAATTAAATTAGACTAGGAGAGGTTCTCTAATTTATTGTTATTGTCCAATTGTTCCGGAATCCTTACCGGGGGCAATTAATTTTATTAGCTTTTTAGATTCCTTTTGCATTTAACTTACTTCGTTTTGAATAGTCCGTTAGACTTTATAGTGATCGGACGCGTTCTTGATAAGCGAGTCTGTTGCTGCTTTTCAATTTTAATTTGTATTTGAGTTTGTATTTGAATTTTTAATGTGTTATTGTGCTTGATATAAACTATAGTGACTGTTTAAACGTTTTAATTTTTCGATTGCGCCACGGGATGGGCGATGACGTCATGCTCTGTGTTGCGTGTTCTGAACAGATATCTGATCCGAAAGTACTGGTTCAATGTGCTCAATGTACGTCGTCGTTTCATTCTGGATGTTGTGGAGTAAGTGACCTGAGGGGCTTCCATATGAGGCGTTCGACGTGGAAATGTCCAACTTGTGATGCTATCGATCCTCCCGAAATTGAGCCAGTTCGTAATAACAAACGTCTTCGAAGTGAGAGCGGAGATTACGTTATCTTAGAACGAGCTGTGTTAAACGAGTTATTAGATACGGTGAGATCATTGAATAAATCTATGGCAGAAATTAAATCTGAATTGATCGAAGTACGCAAAGTAAATAATTCGCTTATCGGCAAGTTATCCTTTCTTGATAACAGCAAAGGGAACTATAATAAACAACCTGTATCATACGCAAAAATGGTATCAAATCAGAACCGAAATTCACGATCAAACCATGTCGAAAAAAAGGCTACCTCTCCTGTATGTAATCCAGACGTCATTGACGGTCCCGCTACACTCACTACCGAGCATGTTAACAAGGCCATCACAAACGTCCCTGAGAACCTCCCTGGAACCTCTTCCAATGACGGTTTCAAAACTGTTACCTCGAGCCGCAAAAAAATACAAAAACCGATCTTTATTGGTCAAATGGAAAATGACAGTCGAGCGGATGGAAATTGCACTACAACTTTCGAAAGTACCGAACGTCGTCATTGGGTTTACGTTGGTCGAGTAAAGGACGGCACGTCTGCAGAAACCATTGCAGGATTTGTAAAAACAAAATGGAGCTTAAGCGATGTATTATGCACACAATTGGCCTCTAGAGATGGTATTTGTTCTTTTAAAGTTGGTGTTAGAGAGTCGAACTTTCCCGGCTTGCTCGATCCTTCTAAATGGCCAAAAGGTGTCGCTGTACGCGAGTTTGTTTACATCCCGAGAAGTGGCGGTTCTTTCGAAAATCGAATCCGCAGTGAAAATTTTCATCAGGTGGCAGCTCAGAACATGGACACTTAAATTGTGGTAGTGGCGCTATTGAAGTCTTTTATCAGAACGTACGAGGTCTCAGATCCAAGAGACGTTTTTAACAACTCTCTAATAATCCAATGTCAAGTCATTGCTCTTACTGAGACATGGCTCATTCCTGAAATTTCAACCGCTGAGATATTTGATCAAAAGTCATTCACTGTATATCGAAATGACAGATCCAACAGAACCAGCTCAAAAAGTCGCGGAGGGGGTGTTCTGCTCGCTATCAAAGCGCCGCTAAAATCACTTCCCCTAATTGCGCAAGCGAATCCTCCGATTGAAGAGATATGGGCTATGGTTACTTTGGTTAACAATAAGCGAATAATTTTGTGTTGCATCTACCTTCCACCGAATTCGGATGTTGAGTCGTACTGTTCACATCTAGAGTCTGTGAATCGCATACATTCACGTTATCCTAGCGCAGACATAATACTCTTGGGTGATTATAATTTGAGCAATGTAAAGTGGAGCATCGACTCCGACAGCAACCATTTATCAGCATTCTGTAACCGTAACAGAACAGCCGAAATCTTATGCCAGAATTTACATGTAATTGGGTTCAATCAGTACAACAACATCAGGAACAGTGCCCATAGCAATAATATTCTGGATTTGATCTTCTCCAACTGTGATCTATCAGTAAAAAAATGTTATACGTGTTTAGTCAGCTGTGATTCTTACCATCCAGCCCTTACTGTTATCATACCCGTGCACTCACATTTCATAAATGAAAGTAAAAATCGGGCTGTGTATAAATATAATTTTTCAAATGCACCTTACGATTTGATAAATGATCAGATCAGGACTGTAAACTGGCACACCCTTTTTTCTAACTGTGATATTGAGTCATGTGTTGATAGATTCTATTCTGTGATATATAATATAATCGAAGCATCCGTTCCAAAAATTAAGTGTTATGATTCTACATACCCTCCTTGGTTCAGCAGTAGACTTCAGATGATGATTAAATCTAAAAAGTTAGCACACAAACGTTTCAAAGAAACTAAATCCATGAGTGATTACACCATTTTTTCGAATCTCCGGGAGCAGTGTAAAGCTATGATCTCCGAGTGTCACGATCGTTACATGAAATCGTGCGAAGATAACATCACTTCAAATCCACGAAACTTCTGGAGGTTCTACCACAACATCAACAAAACATCACAACTGCCATCTACCATGTGTATAGGTGGGACTCTCATTATTGACAACGAAGCCATTGCCAACGGTTTTGCTGATCATTTTGCCTCTGCTTTTACGGACGGAACACTCAAGGAAAACTCCTTCTCTTCCACAACTGAGGTAACACTGAATTGTTTCACAATTTCTGCTGAACAGATTTTCAACCATCTCATACGTACCAAAGAGAACGGGAGTGTCGGCCCTGACGGAATAGCTCCTAGATTTTTAAAATGTTGTGCCGAATCTATCTATTTACCCATGTTTCTTGCTCCTCAATTAACGGATGCTTTTTCGACTATAATTACTCAATACCAACACGGATTTAGCAAAGGCAGATCAGCTGAAACCAACTTGTTCGGCTACACCAATGACATTTTCGTCTCACTGGACCGTGGACTTGATGTTCACGCGGTTTACACGGACTTCGCTAAGGCCTTCGATAAAGTTAACCACGACTTATTAATATTTAAGCTAAAAAAATATGGTGTTAGCGGAACTGCTTTGATTCTGCTCCAGAACTACTTATGCAATCGGAAAGCACAGGTGAAGATAAGTGATAAGTGGTCCAATCCAATTGAAGTGAGTTCGGGTGTTCCTCAAGGATCCCATCTTGGTCCAGTACTATTTTTGATTTTTATAAACGATATATCATCGGTGTTTGTGTCTAAACATGTCTTATTTGCGGACGATCTGAAGATATATAGACCTATTGCAGACCTTCGAGACATGAGTTTGCTACAATCTGATTTAGTGCGACTTGAAAAGTGGGTGGTTGAAAATGACATGAAATTAAATGTTGAAAAGTGTCACGTGATCTGTTTTTCCAGAAGGAACTCTCCATCTTTGCAAAGTTACTATCTGTACGGTCAGCTGATTGATTGCGTGGATTCTGTTCGTGATTTAGGTGTGATCTTGGATTCCAAGCTTACATTTCGATTGCATTATGATCACGTTGTATCTAAAACTACCAAAATGATTGGGTTTATCAACAGGCAATGCAAAAGTTTTTCTAATCCATGCATATTACGCACCCTATACTACTCATTAGTTCGATCGAATCTTGATTATTGCTGTATAATATGGTCTCCCTATCTTACCACACATATCGATAGATTGGAAAGAGTGCAATCCTATTTTCTTCGATTGTTAAAATATAAGCTCTCTTTGGCAGGAATCGTGTTTGAAAGAACCAATGACGTAAAACTATATCTCAATATCATGCGGTTAGAAAATCGAAGGACACTACTTACCCTGCAGTTCGGCTTTAAGTTATTAAACGGCCACATAAACTGTCATACTATCTTGTCTGACATTTACTTTAATGTTCCACAAAGATTCGTTCGATCTTCGAGGCTTCTTTACATGAGACCTAATCGAACTCTTTACCTTCGTAACAGTCCTCGAAATCGATTATTGGAGTTATTGAACAATTTTAATGATAAAATCGATTTATTTAGTGTATCTCTCCCGATTTTCAAACGCAATACTATAATACTTTTAACAGAATGACGTTGCGTGTTATCATATCAATATTTAAATTTAATTATTTCGTGTCATCTACTTAGCTACACGTAGTTGTTAGCTACGATTATTTATTATTATAGTATATTATATTGTAAATTGCCCTAGGCGTAAATAAACATTATTATTATTATTGTAAAACAAAGTATTTCTATGTACCATTTATTCACGTAAAAACAGTATTTTCATATTAA
>NW_022170878.1:1763413-1768321 GCF_008802855.1 Photinus pyralis | reverse complement strand
TCCCAGTAAGCAAACGACGTCCTCATGACGTGAAAAATTGGTGATACTACGTCGAAGACGTCGAACCACCAATAAAGGACGTCATATTGACGTGATCTTAAAGACCAATTTTTACGTCATACTTTGACGTTACTACAACGTGATAATCAGGCCATGAAACAGACCCATAATTTATATTTTTTGAAACTTTCATCTATTAAGTAAATCAGTGATACTGGATATAATCGATACTACATATTGTACTTTTACGAGAAGCAAAAATTGCTGATATTAATACCATGCGTGAGATACTACCACGTATTATAATGGCCCAAATTGGCTGCACTAATTTAACGAATTTGCAGTTGCAACCAGTGCTTCACGATGGCAGACTGACAATGAGAATTGAGGTGATGTTAAGAGTCTTCTTACCTAAGCCGCAACTCTTTTACATTATAGGTATAGATGACCTAGCCTGAAACGATTGGGAAAAGGATATAGTGCAAGAGATAAGATTGATATTCTTGCTTTTGGTCAAACTCCTGTCCCTTGGTCTTTTAGTAAGTTCCCACCGAACACTGTGCCCAGCGGCGCCACTTGTTACACTTCAAATTGTTGAGTTAAACGCCCGCCAAGATACAGACTTTATTTACAAAAATTAATATTTCATTTTTGGGTCATGTTTAGAAGTAACTTATCTAAAAAACTGTCGGTTACTTTTTTCCATAAAGCGTCTTGATCGAGAGTTAAAAAAATAAACGATTATTGGCTATAAACTTTAAAAAAAAAACGTAGTTTCCAAACATTTGTAGAGATAAAAGTCTAAATTTATAAAATATCTTAAAAAAAATTGATTTTTGGAAAACAAAATAAATTTTTTATGGCGGCGCTCTTATGGAAATTTACATGGTGCAGTGGTACAGAGACCTCTAAATTTGCGCGCTTTTTTTACACGTTTTTTCTTTTGTGCTTGTGCGGGAATTAGTGCATCTACACAAAAAATAACGTGGAATTTAAACTGCAAAAAGCAAGTTTGCTGGTCTGTGACGTGTGTTTGTGTAAGTAAACCTATCTAATCTTTTTATTCTAATTGTAATTTATACAGTATAGTATTACTAATGGCTTATGTTGGTGTTGAATTTGACCAGGAAGAGAGAGGGTTTGTGGCCATTGTATCTGATAAATGGCTCACACCTTCGAAACAGCACACTTATTGGCCAAATTATACAACCCAATATGATTACGATAAATCGTTGCATCGAGGCGAACTCCCTGTAATAGATAAATGGCAACATACTAAATTGGCCCGAATATTTTTCGAAACGGGTAATAGTCGAAGATAATGTTTGGTTTGAAACTTAATTTTTCATTGCAGATGACTATAATACGGCACAAAGAAAAATAAAATTGGCGGAAGAACTATCGGATGTAGCCACAGACCACGAACAAACTACTACTAATAAAAGCACCACCTCTGTATGCGAGAAAAGTAAACGGAAACGTGTAGTCCCACGTAGGTTATATGATGATGTCGATGAGAGTGACTGTAGCATAGAAGAAGAAAATATTCTTCCAAAACCACCTCGAATTTCAATCGAAGGTTTGTTAATTATAATATTAAAAATGAAGCGGCAAATTAGTATTGATAAACATTTTTGTAGGTAGAAACAATTATAATTCGAACCAAATTTTAGATACGAATCCTGAATCTCTGCCCTTACGTCGCTCTTCATCTAAGACTTCTAAATCCATAGGTAACATAAAATTCATTAGTGATGTAATCGAATGTTAATTTTCAGGGAGTGTGCAGTCCAATTTAAGCCCCCAACACAGTTCAACCTTTTTGAGAGATAAGGAACTATCAACTCCGAGATCCACCCTATCAAGTCGATCCTGTTCCTCTGCATCGTCCACAATTACATTAATAGGTAATATAAATAAATTTTTTCGTTTATTGAACTCTAAACACAAAATACATTCTAGAAGAACAACAAGGGTCTTCCTTCCAATCTAATCCATCAACAGGTAAATTAAATTTGTGTATAGGTACCTACATAATTTAATTTAAAATTAAAAGGTAAAAAACGAAGAGCACTGACCGATGAAACAATTATCGATTTGTTTTCTTGCATTAAAGAGCAAAACAAACAAATTCTAGCGTGGATACAAAAGCAAAGCAACTCTTCAAGTGAATCTCAAATAAATCAAAATCAAGATTTACCATTTGTGTTGCCCATAACGAAAAGTGCCGACTTAGCTACAACGGAAACTTGTATTAAAGAAAAAGAAATCTTTAATCTTTTGGTAAAGAACACTGTTATCATGTAATTTTTACTTATAGCCAATTCTAGGTATCACATTTATCAAGACTAGGCGGGAAAGATGTTACTTCTAAAACTAACAACATGATGAGGCAGCTACTGAGCAATGACTTAGCAACAAAATATAGTTTTATGGGTAGCAGACAGGAAAAAAAGGCTTTTAACGATTTACTTGTGAAAACGGCAGTAGTCCGTAAGTGATTTTTCTGTTTATTTTGCTTGTTACTTTCATACATATCAATTGCATGTGCCCAGTAAATTATTTACAAATTTAAAAATAGTAAAAAGCACTTTCTTACTTAATTAGCATAATTTATTAGCCCTTAACTAAAATTTTTAATCAAGTAATTCATCTGTACTGTGGAACAGTCTTTGTAGAAATAAGGCATTCGAAATTAGTTTATTAATAAGATTTGAAGTGATTCTTGTTATTTTTTGTAGGTGCTGTACAGCGCTCATGTACAAGTACAGTTGTATCTGATGATCAAGTTCATACTGCCATCAAAATTTGGTTGAAACATGCGCCACAGCGGTTACAAGCAGAACTAAAGACCAAACAGAAGAAAGCTGGTTAATCAAGAACGTTGGTAAATAACTGTGTGTTTTTTTCTGTTACACAAAATGTCTAAACGTAAATACTATAAAACTAATGACCATATTGTGGGCAAAAGGCAGTTATATCGACGTATAGCTGAAACTAAAAATAATTTTTACAAAAACAATGATATTACTGTATCTGGAACTGTGCAATTAGAACAGGAGGATATTTCTATTCAATTATCAGATAACTTTATAAATTCGTCAAATGTTTGCAACAATTTATCTTCTGAGATACCTGAAAGTGTTGTACAGCAGTCAAGTGATGATTCTAGTTCATATGAGGATCTGTTGGAGTATGATATCTCTGAAGATATTAATTTTCAAGTAAGTGAGGGCAATGTAGAGGAAACACAAGCGGATACTGAACCAACGCCGTCTTCTGGTGACCTATTGGATAAGATCAGAAGATGGGCTCTGCATAAAAGTGTTCCAAAGTCCGCAGTAAATGATCTTCTAAAAATATTAAAACCTTATCATCCAGAATTACCAACTGATTTCAGAACGTTATTAAAAACCCCTACTTCATTTAATACTATAATGTTGAACAATGGAGAGTATATACATATCGGACTTCAAAAACACTTAGAATATTTTTTGAGTAATTACAATTTTACGGGTAGATACTACAATTGATTTAAGTTTTAATATAGATGGTTTGCCCTTGTTTAAAAGTGCAAATACTTGTATATGGCCAATATTAGGCCTTATTAAATCTGTTAAAAGTAATCCATTTGCTATTGGAATATTTTGTGGGCAAGGTAAACCAGAACCACTACATTTATATCTATCTGAGTTTATTGACGAACTTCTAAATTTGTTAAACGTTGGCTTGTACTTTAAAGAACAAACATATCAGGTCACAATCAGAAGCTTTGTGTGTGATAGCCCTGCTAGGGCCTATCTAAAATGTGTTAAGGGTCATAGTGGTTACTCTTCCTGTGATAAGTGCATTGAAACGGGTAAATACATTCAAGGCCGTGTAGTTTTGAAAAATATATCTGCACCAAGACGAACTGACGCATCTTTCATTGCACAACAGGATGAAGATCACCATTTAGGTATATCCCCACTGCTTAAGTTAGGCATTGGTTTAGTAACAGCTTTTCCCAATGATTATATGCACTGTGTGTGCTTGGGGGTTATGAGAAAACTTCTTAATACTTGGTTAGGACCAGACAAGGCAGTTAAACTTAATGGTAAAAAAATTATTGACATTTCTAATTATCTCACCAGTACTTCATCATGCATACCACTAGAAATTAATCGTAAACCCCGTTCATTAAGTGATCTTCCAAGATGGAAAGCAACAGAATTTCGGACATTCCTGTTGTATGTGGGACCAGTTGCGCTTCATAGGGTAATTAATAGTGCCATTTATGAGCATTTCTTATTACTCCATAGTAGTATAACAATTCTAATCTCAGAAAAGTTTATATCCAAATTTATGAATTTAGCTAGAACATTTATTAACACGTTTGTGAAACACAGTGAACATATTTATGGTGAACAGTTTATTATATACAATGTACACATGCTTTGCCATCTTTGTGATGATGTAACACTCTATGGAGTATTAGATAGTTTCTCTGCATTTTGCTTTGAAAATTATTTAGGTCAACTGAAGCGACTTATTAAAAAACCTTCAAAACCATTACAGCAATTATGTAGAAGACTAGGGGAATTGCACCAGAATGCAGACAGTTTTATAACTAGCGCTGCACAAACATCTTTGTTTTTGGCACACGTTATGGGTCCATTAATACCAAAATATAATTTTATTCAAGTTAGTCAATTTAAAAAAGTAATTTATGATGATCTAACTTTAATTATTCATAGTTACTCTGTAGCTAATTCCTACTGTCTTGTTGAAGATAATGAAAAAATTAAAGTTGTTGAAGTACAAAACATTCTGTCTTCTTCAGTGGGAGTTGAAATAATTGGAAAACAGTTCCATAAATTTAAGTCATTTTATAGTTATCCCTTTGATTCTCAAAACTTACATATATAT